>NC_064874.1:89086901-89089401 GCF_943734745.1 Anopheles darlingi
AAGATCGTTTGTCGCATTGCGCTGGCCAGCCAGTGCTCGCATCGCGGCTGATTCCGATGCATTTCTACGGGACAATGAGGTTCCGCGGTATGAGAGGATCGTTCAGCATTCACATATCATTCCACACAACCACTCTATCTTGCTCAAGTCGATACGCGAGCTGGACAAGATTAACGATGTGTTACGCGTCTTTCCGACAACCGGCAACGATACGGAAGGATACGGACATGCTCTACAGGCTCGTTCCGAAGACTATCGGCAGCTGAAGCTACGCCAGCTAGTGCTGGAGCTACAGGTGCGTCCACTCGCTGAAAAAGGCATCATCATGTTCATCCGGACGTTCGATTCGAATGCGAACGTGCAGGGCTTCATCAGTCTTAGCCTGCAGGGTGGCGTCATCGAGTATCGGGTGTCATCCGCACGATTTCAGGCAACCGTCGTACGCAGCAATCACGTACTAGCGATTGGTGAATGGCACCAGATCCGGATCGTTAAGTACGGCAAACGGATGACACTATGGGTGGAGGGGAAAAGCTCTTCCGGTGTTGGTACGGTGCGTGAGGAGTACATCAGCCTTAGCTCGGAGTTGTACCTTGGAGGTTTGCCCGATCTGTCCATGCTACCTATCGATGCGCTTTCCGGTTATCCTGTGCCATTCCGTGGCTGCATACGCAATGTCAATCTTAACGGATCGCGTGTCCTGCTCAACGACAGCACGATCATTGCCTCGCGAAACATCCAGGACTGCGATGGTACGCCCTGTGGAGGTGAGCTTTGTGCACGCGGTGGCATCTGCTGGCTCGATGAGCATTCACAGCCACGCTGCAAGTGTCCCGAGTTCTCGAAAGGACCCAACTGTGAGATTCAGGAATCGTGTGAACGGGTGCCATGTCGGAACAACGGGCTGTGCTTGCCAAGCGGACAGTGCAGTTGTGGTGTAGGATGGACGGGTCATTACTGCGAGATCGCGACATCCAAATACTCCTCGCTAGGATTCGGTGATCAGAGCTACATATTGATACCGTCGCAAAAGATTAAGATGAAAGACAAACGGAACTACGATCATGGTGGTTCGACCATGGGCAACCGATCCGCCCTAGAGCTACACTTATCGTTCAACCTTTCGACCCTCAACGATGGTGTGCTAGTGTGGACCACCGATGCCAACGGAGGATACTTTGGATTGGGTATACGCAACGGATTCATCGTCGTAACGAGTAACATGTTTGAAGAGGATGAGTATGAGGCCGGCGCAAATGGAACAACAACGACAGCGGAACCGTGGAAAGCCTATGTGGCCGATGGTGATTGGCACAATGTGTTGCTGGAAACAAAAGCAAACGTGTTGCACGTGTTAGTCGATGGCTACGAGCTTCCTGGTGGGCTGAAGCTAGCTAACTCTCCCCCCGACTCCGCTCCGCACGATCCTCAAACCCTTTCCGAAGAAATTACCTATCTAGGTAACGGTACATCACATGCCACGGATCGCACCAATTTAGCTTACGAGTATCTTTCTTTTCCAGGAGGATTCCCCCAGGAAAACGTTCACAATCGAACACGTGGGGTGTTCAGCACATCGTTCAGGGGGTGCATTCAACAGATCATACTCGGTACGAACGATCTTCTCGATTACACCGCTTACGAAGGAGCTAACATCGAACGATGCGCACTGTGAAAGGGAGAGGCAACATCAACCACGATCATCAATTAACATTAGTCAATATGTAGCTGGGAGGAATTTACCAGATGTTTTCTCAAAAAACCGGAGGGATGGTTTGAGAACAGGGCTCATATATAAACACACACCTGGAAGTCTTCTTCTGTGCGATCCGGCTCTTCCGGGCACTTCCGATCAGCGGCGATCGCAAACAAATCCAATAAAACTACTTTCTCAGTGTACTTTCATACTTTCGTGCACAATCGAACTTACCCTCAAGTTGATCCTGGTTTTTAATTCCACGTTCCAGTTTATACACTCAGTAAATGGTGATCTCCCGCGATCTACACGAGCTTCTTAAGGTCCCAACAAGACAAGCACAACAAAAAGCTGTCACTGCGATCAGATGATCGTTGCGCAAAACATCGCAGCAGGCGCCGCATCAAGTCACGTTCTAGCGTTTTGGTATCTAAGGGGTTTATTGTTTCCGCACCCATTCTCTATTTTTTTTACTGCAGATTCCATTTACATTTTGAGGTAAAAAATACACTCGGTAATCATCTTAGAACAATCATTGCAACAAAAAAGCGGCGCAGCTCCAGCTTCACAAAGCTGATCTTCATTCATGCT
This sequence comes from Anopheles darlingi, assembly GCF_943734745.1. NCBI lineage: Eukaryota > Metazoa > Arthropoda > Insecta > Diptera > Culicidae > Anopheles > Anopheles darlingi. Next base: position 89,089,189 of record NC_064874.1, read on the forward strand.
CCACATCTGCGTTGGTCGCTACGGTTAAATCAGAACCGTAGCCCACACATGGAAGACATACGCGTCTTTTATCTAATTCAATTTAAACATTGGAAAATTGTTTCTGTTTTTGTAACAAATACACTCTATTGATTTTACCGATTCCTTAGGTACAGAAGAGCAGCATAGCAAAGAAACGGAAGCAAGGAGACAAAACTAATGTAGCTTGGGGAA
>NC_064874.1:89094401-89099401 GCF_943734745.1 Anopheles darlingi
GGTTCTGGCAACGTGTCCATCTGTTACACCGCAAGCCGGCACTGCTGGAAGAAATGCTGCTCGCATTGGGATGTGCACTCACCTTTCTGAACCTGCCCTTAGAGTATTTGACGCTGTTCTTTAATATGCCTTTCATGCTGCTTCTCAGCGACATACGTCAGGGAGTGTTTTATGCTACGCTTCTTTCATTCTGGCTCGTCTTTGCCGGAGAACACATGTTGGTGAGTATATTCCAACCAAGAATCGGATCTTAAGGCGGCACCAGAAACCATTACATGTTTGTTCTGTTCGTAGATTCAAGAAACTGGAGAAAAGTCTAGTCTTAAAACGTACTGGAAGCATCTGAGTGCCGTGGCAGTAGGATGTGTGTCATTGTTCCTGTTCGATATGTGCGAGCGAGGTGTGCAACTACGCAATCCCTTCTACTCCATTTGGGTATCGAAGGTTGGTGCTAACGTGGCGGTAAGTAGTATCTAAAGGATTACAGTACATTACATACAGGATAATGGATTACATTCTTATTTGCAGCTCGGGTTCATCATTCTGGCAGGCATTTCGGCCGGACTTTACTTCTTTTTCCTGTGCTATATGATCTGGAAAGTGTTTTGCAATATTAACATCAAACGCACCTCCCTTCCATCGATGTCTTCAGCGCGTCGGCTTCACTATGAGGGCATCATCTATCGCTTTCAATTTCTCATGCTGGCCACACTGCTGTGTGCCGCTCTGACCGTGATTGGTTTCATAATCGGCCAAGTTTCCGAAGGTCGTTGGAAATGGGATGAGAACATTGATCTAGAATTTACCTCGGCTTTCTTCACCGGCGTGTATGGCATGTGGAATATTTACATTTTCGCTCTCATCGTTCTCTATGCACCCAGCCATAAAAAATGGCCAACGAACGAAACAACGGGTACTCTATTCTGATCAAATCATGGCCGGCGACAAACACACTAATTTTTATTTTTATTTTCCAGAAAACATTATGAGCGAAGAGATTGAATTCAGCAACCTACCGTCGGATTCCAATCCGAGCGAAATTTCGTCTCTTACCCAGTTTGCCCGGAAGGCAGCACAGGACTAAACGTTCCCAACGAAATCAGTATTCACTTTCTCGTCTTACAATCGAAACTACAATCTGATTTTTTTTGTATTTTACTGCACTAGTTATAGAATTTAAGTACCGCTCCTTGCCGGAGTCCCATTTATTGTATAGGCGCTTTTTAGATCCACACGAGTCCGCTTACGCAGAAGGAGAAAACGGCCAGGACAGGGATAGTGCCAACAGCCAGTCCGTCATTAGGATATTTGTTCGAAAACACAGTATTAACAGTATGGGTATTATATCTCAATGTCGTAAATAGGATCTAGAAGACGTTCATGTAACATCATAAACGACTGTGGTAGACTTTTGAAAATTACTAATTAAACTCAACACTTTTGATCTTCCAGGAACAACTAACAGCGTGCAACAAGCAACAGCAAATAATGTTTACAGAAAACTCGAAATAAATTTAAAAGAAAAAACATCATCATTCTTTTATTGTAAGAAAATATATTTCATTTCCTATTCTAGTATGTTTACAGACATTGTACAGTGTTTGGTAGTGAAGTAACTCAACGTCGCACGTTCCGCGTTCCCGCGCTGTTATACATGGGTAAACGACTTCGAGCATCATATCTGTCGTAGATGGGCTAACATTTAAAAGATGAACAATAAGCTAGCCTATAAAATGATCAAAATGTTAATCATCGAACATAAAACAATATACTACAGAGTATACGCGTATGGATTTCCATTCGCCGAATATCAATTCCCGTCCCGTGCTATGGCTTCCATGTTCTTTGCGCTCTTCTGTGCTGTGTTTTATTTTTGTGCCGCACAGGACGATCGTACCGTACTTTTGAACCCTCAATTTTGAACTCTGTGTGCCAGGACGGGAAACTTAAAGCACAAGAAGCGCTTTTCATACTGATCGATCGACTTAATGATAATTTAAAAGAAAACATTAACGATATAAATAAAATGACATGATACCGTGTTTCGAGAATTGCTAACGTATGTTTGCTGCTATCACCATGTGATGCACAATAATGAGTAAACCTGGCGTACGCAAATCAAGATTCATTTACGAAGGAATCATATTACTTCTAAAGCTAAATCGTCTCTCTGAACGCGTGGAGAATCAGTTAGTATTCGCTCGCTCGACTACCCCTTCACTAATAGAAAGCACCATTTAAAAGTCCGACTTAAGCGGAGTTGTCGGTACCTTTCGAGATAACATGATTACTCATGGGAAGCATGTCGTGGTTACGCTGAAAGTTAGGTACTTCTAACACAACACGCACGCCAATCACGTGCTGTGGTTCATGGTAACGTTCGTAATGTCTTTCACAATCATTTCGGCCACCTGCCAAGCAAGCTCCTCCTGTGCCTTATCCTCCGGTAGGTTCACCAGCTTCCGGACGGCCTTCTTGAGGCGGTTACGATTCCAGCGATCGTCACCAACCGGTGGTTCGGCGATATCAAAGTCTCGCTCATATCTACCGAGCGCATCCACCCGCCCGAATGTGAGTCCGCTTCCCGTTGAGTTGCGGCGCCACAACAAATCGGGATTGTACAGTTGACGGGAATCGATTTGCATGTCGGTGCTTCCCGGAGAACCAGCCACCGCACCACTACTGTTCGATGCGGACATATGTTTCCGGTTACGGTGGAAGCTTGCATCGGGCATGGCGAGCAGAGTGTTTTGCGATGAAATGAATGGTACCGCGTTCGTTCGCCGACCACCGATAGCATTGTTACACGTGCCACTACTATCGCTCGTTACATCCGATAGCGTTTTACGGTGTCCCCGACCACCACGCCCTGTGCCCATGGTATTGCGTTTTGCTCCCGGTAGAACGCCAATCGCACCGTTGCATGTGTTGGTCTTTACCTTTCCTAGCAACTCGCTGATAAAGCGACAGTAAAGTGGTGATTTTAGAAATCCTGCAAAATACCTCTGCTCCAGAAACAGTTCAATAATGCGTCCCGGTAGTTCGAAACAGTCGGCTACATTGTTCGCATCGGCAGAGCAAATGTGTTCCTCGAGTTGGAAGCGAATTTGATCGCTCAACAACAGCGAACACGTGGCCTGAAGAGAGAAATATTTATCATACAGGACCACAGCATCCTTCTGGGCTTGGGTGGAATTTTCGAAGGTACGCCTGAAATTGACTGCCGCCACATAGAACTCTAAGTAGTGGCGTTTGCCCTGCTGTTCAAGATGTTCCATGAAGTAGAACAGAGCCATCTCGCTGCCCAGAATGTCGCGCAGCTTCAGATGCTCGTCGGTCAGTACTTCCAGCGTGTACTTGCAGTAATAGGAACTCTCCAGGTAAGGATTCAAGTAGCTCCGTTCGAACAGTTCCAATAGATAGTGCTGTGCCTCGGCAAATAGCTGTTCATTGCAGTTACCGCTGCTACTGCACAGGGCGAGTGAGATGCTGGAGAGTACAGTGGCCGGGATGTCGATATGATGTGGCGAGTTGGTGGTCAAATACTTTCGATAAATTCGCACCGCATCGGAATTGATGAAGGAATTGAAGCATCGGCTGTTAGTGTTATTGGTAGCAACTGCAGTAACAGGTGCCGGTGGGTCATCGCCGGCTTTGCCTGCTTCACAGATTTGTTTCTTCTCATCGTCCGTCAACGATTGCCGCATAATGGTCATATCACAGGTATTTTCTAACATTTTCGATCCAGTATTGGCCGATTCCAGCTCCTCTCTGATATCTACCTCTTCGAGCACCTCCAGTGGCGTCGGCGGTGGCAACGGTGTACAGTTTTGGGAGGTTCGCGAATCCGTTTCACGCAAATCGTCCACCGATTGCGTGTCTTCGAACGCGTTCTCAGAGAACGAGTTCGTGGACAAGGAATCACCGTCGACGCTGAAAAAGGACAAACTGTCGTATCCATCGGAAGACACACTCCGATGTAGTCTTCCTCCCAAACTGTTCTGTCCCGCATTTGTCGCAGTTGTCGTCGATGGCCTTGTTCCTCCGCGGGTGCTTTCCACCGCAGCAGCTTTAAAACTCTCCACATCCAGCCAGAACTTGATCAAAGATAACGCATTCCGTGATTCCAGGTACTGCACAAAGTAACACATAGAGCTCTGATCGGCCAGTATGTCGATCATCCTCCGTGAAAGCTTGGAAGCGCGTAGCGGCGAATCTGCGAAGATGTGGAAAAAATAAAACGTGCAACCCCCTATTAGAACGAATTCCCATCAATCCGCGCAACACAGCGACACACAATTCGCACCTTTATTCGCAAAGCAGTGCCTTTCGGCGAAGCGAAGCGCCTCCTCGTCGGTCTCCGGTGCCTTTGCGCCATCAATGACATCATCCGCAGTTCCCCTAGCAGGCTGCTCTGTGGTTCCCAAAGAATCGTTGCTTCCTGCGATTGATTTTCTTCGACCTGTTTGGAATTCGCGAGCCAACAACGGGATATACGGGGTGAATAGTAATATTTAAATTTTCATTTGCGGGAACTTTACAAGATCGCGTTATTCGCAATCTAGCGTTGTGATTATAACAATAACATCACGGCCCCCTTTTTCTCTCGCGGGGAGAGAAAGTTTCGGGGTGAAAAACCCCCGTTTCCGAATGGGAACCGGACCAGCCTCCTTGGGCGGAGGTTTGCAAGAGCTTAGCATAGTTTCGCATGGGAGCGGCTTACCAGTCTTTTTCAAAAACTGCAACATCTTGCTTGTAGGCGTTCCGGTCCTCGCTCGTTCGGTTGTTCATTTAGATGGAGTTAACGGTGCCCTGCGGGCATGAAGAAAGATGTTGACGCGACACAGAATTTGGCCTGGTTTATCGCCTGGTCCTTCCTAGCGACTCGGCCAGTAGCTGATTCCTCCGTTCTTCCAGATTTCGGATGGCCAAAAAGGGCCGAGATTGCACTACTGGGGAGATTCGATAAAAACGACCAAGTTCGATGCAGCCCGATCCGG
>NC_064874.1:89104401-89106901 GCF_943734745.1 Anopheles darlingi
ATTCTTCCGTTTTACTTCTCAATCTCTAATAATCACTGCACAAGTTGTGTTCCGTCTACGACATATTGAGGTGCTGAGTACTTGCTCTTCATGAACAATGCAAACAACATAATGTGGCAGTGACAGCACTGCTGTAGTGTTTGATTGCACTGGCACAGAATACGCAGCCGGAACACACCCTTGACAGGAACTGTTGAAAGTTCAGATGATCGACGAGAAATTAATAACAAATGGTAATGTAATGGAAAATGTGATATGTATAAAGGAGAGTTGACAAAAAGAGAGAAAAAAATCTGGAAATGTAAGCGTGTGTGAATAGAAGGATCTCTTTAGCGTGCGTCAACTTAACTGCGAATACAGTTGTATATCGTTTAACTGGTACCAGACTTTTATCAAAACCCAACCAATTCCGCCTAAGTGAATACAACGAGTTTGGCTCGGCTGGAATCTTGCGAATGGAAAGATGTGACATCACTGTCCTTCGGCCCCTAAACGAACGCAGTATAGTGGTCAACGGATCACACAAAGGCCACTTTACCAAGCGCTATCAACAGAATAGTGAAAAATCGTGCGAATTCCAGAAGCATCTCCCTTTTCACTGGTTGACATGTTCCGTCGCGAACGAGATACTACACTGCATTATGATGGGACAACAGAGCGGACTAGTAATCGAGTAGGCATTAGGGAATGTCACAAAGTGCGTAGTTAGCTCGCGTTTGCGTGTGGCTCTTCCTAGGTTACGCACGATACTATGGCAACCCTATGAAAACAGACTGGAACGAATCGTTCTCGTATGTGTATGATTTATTTTACTTTAGAATCCAATAAGTTTATAAGCATAGTTTCGCTAAGAAGTATAACAGAGAGAGTGTATCCAACAGCGGGAGTAAACTGGCACTATTCGTAGCCAGCCATCATTCAACTGTCGTCGCTGGCGCAACAGCTACGAGATAGAAACAATAGAACGAATTGTAATCCTTTGAGAAGCGAACATGTGCAGAGAGAGAGAGAACGGAGCGGGTCAACCAAAGGCCCTGCCCTTGATATGATGAAGTCGATAAGTATGTGCGTGAATATCCTCAAACGGAAACGTGAGAATGGACATAAATATTTAAAACTATGGCAGTAATGAAAAACAAACAAAAAATGAAATAAATGTGTATCCTAAAAACAAACACTTCCACCGTGGTGCCGTTGCCTCAGCCTCGCCTGGTACTGAATCTAAGTCCTAGTAGATACTTATCGAACGCTGGATTAGTCTCGACGACAAAACGCCAGTACAATTTCTCGGCAGCGAGGGCCATTATGCTGACACTATAACCAATGGCAAGAGCAACTAAACCTGCATACATCTTTTTTAGATCGATCGTCGCTTCTTGCGGTGGTAGTTCGACATTGGATTGGAACCGTTCGATCGCATCCGATAACCATTTTCCAGTCAGACCTCCTTCGATAAGCGCACGTACGTAACGATCGACCTGTGGTTTCAGCGGAGAATTCTTTTCCAGTCCTATCGAGACGGGCATATGGACGGCACACTCTTGCATTATGTGTAGCGTTTGGCGTGCTTTCTCCGACTTTCTGGTCGATCGTAGCTCACGTAATAGATAGATGTTCTCGTAATAGGCATACATGCCTTCTACGACCCGTTCGACAGCATCCTCTGCGTTTGGAGCGTGTTCCAGTTTAACAATGCCGATAGCCGATAAGAAAAGTCGATTTTGCTCACCCCAGGCACCACAAGAGATAGGGCTTGCCGCTAAATCATGCAGCGTGTCGATGGTGAGTCGTGGCACCGGATTAGCCAAGATGGCTGTAAAGGAAGCTCTATAGGCAACGACTAACAGCAAACAGTATACCCAGTAACATCCGGTCAGTACACGCAATGGCCAACCTGCCGGAATGCGTGGCAGGGAAACCAAGAGCAGCATACTGTACGTGTACAGAATACAGCCGGAAAAGGTATCAAAAATATCCTGCGCTGGTAATGGATCGTGCCATGGTTCCGGACGTCGTTTGAATGGTACCATGTGCAGCTTTGCTAACGTTTTGTTGGAATGATAAATGGAGGCGGCGTTGGATGGTTTTGAATGAATCCGTTTCTTTCGCTGCAATCGAGCCAAACTTTGCGGAATCTTCCAGAGACATTTCCGACTTAAACGGCGAATCAACAATCTACCACAGATCAATCTCCGTTGTTTCCGATGACGACGACGCTGGAGCAGATCATAGTCTGGTCGATAGGCTCGTTCGTGGCGGTGCATGTAAGCCAATATGTTGGAGAAAGCATAAAACACGAAACCGACGGAGAACAAGGATACCAACACACCGGCCCACATTTCTCCATTAAACGGTAGTATCAGAGTTTTCCACGAGTTATCGCTCAACGCTTCTGGGGTCAGGAACGTGAGACATTCCGTGTTGTAGGGTGTACTGAGATCCATGAATGCTAGATGGTATTGGGTGTGATGTAGATCAGCTAGGGCAAAGTCTGCTCGTC
>NC_064874.1:89111901-89129401 GCF_943734745.1 Anopheles darlingi
ATCGTAGCTACAATCATCGCCAGAAACCCCAGTTTCACGAGCCATTCAGACGTGAATTGGGACATCGTTCGGGATTGTCCAGATATACACAGATAGGAGTGCTGTTCCAGGAAGAGATGAAGATGAAATTGGAGATGGGGAGAAAGAGAGACACTATAAGCAATAAAACAAACAAAACGGAAATAAAATCCCGGTAACAACTCTTCGCGACTCCGCGACTTCTCAACGAGTTCGCGCAAACGAGAAAAAGAGAGAAACGCCGCGGGATATTCATTCTGCTTTCTTTCTTTTCGCACTTATTACCGTTCACCTATGGCGCCGAAGCCGCCGCCGCAAAGCAGCAGCAGCATCACTCGTGCTTCTCAAGAAAGCAAGAGGCAAGAGAAAGGAGGGAAAGAGGGTGTATAAGACAAAAATCAGGTTTGCGGCACTCTTCGCTGTAGGACATCTGGAGAGGTATCTTAAGAACGAGACTCCATCCGCGATCCGCAAGTGCCACATAATCGGCCTATTTAAAAGGCTAAGCAAGAGCAGGAAAACAATTAGAATACAAAAAAAAGATTAAAGAGAATGGGAGGATGGCTCGGCCTGGGAGGGTTTAAATGTTAATTCATTAACGGGGTTTCGGGACGGAAGTGGAATTAATTTTGGATCTACTGCACGGTACCACAGATGATATGCTGTCTTCCGACCCGATAGGGTAGCTCAATCTACGCTAATGCTAATTCGGTGCAATCGGCGAGAAATCTATTCTAGAAAACGGTCTCCCCACTTCACACCTAGACTAGCCCACATCAGCTGTAATAAAATATGTAAAAATGTTTCATTATATTGTGCTTAAAGACCCGTTATTTGTTCTCGCAGCATACAAACTGCTGCGCGACACCAACTCAGGGCAATCACTGGACCGTCCGCTATTTGTCTCAAAACTGGTGCGACTGGTGGAACATAAGAACACATATGATAAGGGCAGAGACTAATGCTATTCTTGCTCATCTACCGCACTAACATTCACGAACACGTTTCTACCACAAGTTACAACTTATTTCAGAAGAACATTTTTCACTTTCGTCAGCATCCTTTTGTTCTGAGCCATGTGCGTCTAGCACATCACCATTCTAGAAACATAATTACGTGTTGCCTTACCTTTCGCTCTTTATCCCTCGCACTTGTATTCACTCGAGAACTGGTTTATGCAGCTCTTCCTGATCGCGATGATAAGAGGGTAAAGACTTAAGCGACGAACCCAGCGGCCGGTTGGAACAAAGAACAAGCACGATCAGTTCTCGGCGCACCGACTTTCACCGACTTTTAAGTAACCGGACCGTTCCCGCCAGATCGGCTCATCCAAGACACCTTTTTTTAGCCAAGACACCCGCTCTGACAGCGGCTGTCACTCGATGCCGTGTTTACATTTCGGGCCAACACGCGGTTTATTTCCGGAGACTCTCGCGTGTGCTTTTCCAAAGATTTCCACCGGAAAATAGCCCGGTTTGCTCTGTAATGTGTTTGGAAGTGACCAAAAGTGTTAATCGAGAATCCAACGGGAAGCAGATGGACCATAAAATGGAAGAAGCCCCGAACGATGGGTTCCGCATCCGGCGGGTAGCCGGCGGATCGATCGTGAGCCACCCACCGCTATTTTCCGCCGATGGAAAGTAAGTATCACCGACCGGGTCCCGTTGAAGGAGCGGTATTTCATTCCAGTTTCTTCCCCAGTCTACTGTTCGTCATCAACGAAAAAGCGATCCTCGCGTTCAGCGCCAACACGGGCGAATTCGTTCGGAACTACGAGAACAACGTTACCGCTGGGCAGCTGGTCGGGTTGTGTGTTGACCAGAACGAGAGCAAATACATTTACGGCTGTACCAGCGATGCACTGATTTTGTGCTGGAAAGTAGGATCTGGAGTGCTGCACGAAAAGTACGAGGTTCAACTAAGGAACGGGATATGCGTCGAATCCTTCCACATCATGTACGACGGGTACGGTGGTTTCACTTTTTTGCTACACGGTCGGATGGACCGAACAGTGGTGGCACAGTACTGTCCGCGGACGCGCAAAGTACTCCAACTGGTGTACCTCGCGATTCACGATAAAAAGGATCAAGCCGATAACTCGGTCGCATCAAACAAAGGACAATATCTGAAAGTGCTAATTGCCCCCGGAGGAGTTGGATTAAACTTTTTCGCTTACGTTGGCGAGTTTCACTGGAACTGGGTTACTTTAAAGCCGCAACCTTTCTTCAGCACTCGACCACACGTTGGCCGAGTGAAGCCGGTGCTGGTGACCTGTCATCCAACGGAGCCCATCGTTGCCGTTGGTGATATGCTGGGTCGTATAACACTGTACCGTGACTTCCTGGTCACTAGATCGCCCGTGTACGAACAGTATCACTGGCATCCGCATGCTGTGCAGTGTTTGGCATTTACTGGCAGCGGAACCCACTTCTATTCCGGCGGCTCGGAGCGTGTACTGGTCAAGTGGAAGATTGGACAACACGAGAAGGCAGATCTGGTACCGCGTGTCACTGATAGCATAGCGCATGTTGCAGTTGGACCGGAAAATCTCAAGATTGCTCTCTGCACGTCCGACAACAGCATCCGAGTGTTGAACGCTTTCCACAAACCGATCGCAACAGTACAGAGTTTCTCAAAGATATCGAATGACGTACCTGGGGCAGCCCTGTTCCCCATAGGCCTGCGGACGAACCCGCGTACACAGGCAATCGTACTGAACGGAAGAGTGGGATGCATTCAGTTCTTTTCAACCTACACCAACAGTCTGCTGTACACGCTGGACATTACGCTGCGTAACTACAATACGAATGAAGATCGGTCCATAATACACAACACTGTCGTGACGAACGTGGCAGTTAATGCGCACTGGCTGGCCACAGTGGAACACTGGACCGACTATCACAGCTCCACGGAAACTCGACTCAAGTTCTGGAAGTACGATGAATCGCGACAAACCTACTCGCTAAACACAAGCGTCGAAAATGTCCACCTGGGAGGTGTGTGTGGTCTGGAGTTCTCTAATCACGTGCGCGAACGAGATGTGCAATGTGCATCGGCTGGATTGCGGGATAACCGTATCAAACTGTGGTCGGTAGAAGAGGTTCAACAGACGGGCGGCACCGATAAACTCGTGTGGTCATGCACTGGTCTGGTGCAGTACCGAAACCTACCCGTTCGATCGATATCATTCTCACAGGATTGTTCGCTGCTAGCGGCAGGTTTTGGGAACGTCCTGTGCGCTTGGAATACGGACACACTAAAACTCAAGTGTGCTCTTTCCGCACCGGGTGGTTTCGATGGGTGTGTGAATCGTGTCGTGGTGACGATTCCGGAGAGAAAGACAACCCCCAAAAAGCAATCCAGCAGCCGCTACGAAGAGGCACGCCGTAAGATCATTGCCGAGATGATCGAGATAATGCAGGGTAAAACGGACAGTTCCATCGTTCGGAATGTAACCGACAAACGTCGTAAGATGGGATCCTCTCGTATGCTTTCTGCGCGAAAGGAGGTGGAGGATGGTGCACGAGACGATATAACGGAAACGCAGAAAAGCATCATTTTTCAAAAAATCCAGGCCAGTAGCCTCTTGAATATCTTCAAAAAAGCCAGCCTTTTTAACTCGTTTGGAATCGGCTGCAAAACGAGCAGCAACATGAAGCGACGAATCGAAGAGAAATTGCTTGCCGCTAGCCGGACATCCCGGAAGGCCGAAAGGCAACTGTATGGACTTATTGGAGGGTTAAGCACAGGCAGCCGGTATCGCGCCCTGCAAAAGGTACACAACGTTGAGCGCTCCAAATGCCCGTTCCGGTCCGGTGGATTGAGACATGTATTTGCCATCAATGCCCGGGACGTGCAAAAGCAAGTTTCTCAGAAAGGCACCAGCAGCGAAAATGGCGGAAAGGATATCGCTGTTCCAGTGAAAACTGCAGCACAGATACGCAATGTATTGTTTTGCAATGGACCGTACTCGCATCTCGTGATCGTTAGCACCGAAAACCGCTTAATGGTATGGAATCTGCTGTCGCTCAAGCTCCAGGTATCGGTGGCGCTCTCCATCGAACGCATAGCGTTAGATCCTTTTACAAATCTAATTGCTACATTCACGGACAACAACGAATGTAAGTGCACTGCGTGTTATAATTTTGTTATATACTTTACTAGCATGACCCAGCGTGCGTCGCTACGCTTAAAAGAGGATGGTTATTTGAAATTAGATGTTTTTTGAGTTGTTGCTTTGTGTGTGATGATTGTTGTTAATATTTGCTGAGGATTTTACATTGGTTACATGAACACCAACCATGGTTCTGAGCTTATTTTTAAATTTCATGGATTGGCCAGCGAGGAGAATTACTAAACTATCATCAGCATTTAATACTTGGCTGAAACGCTTCTGTTTTGTGCGCAAAGGATCGGCAGGGCTCGAGCTCAGATTTCTTTTCTTTGAGATTTGGGTGCTATGCCTTCGGAAGGGAGTCACCTCGTTTTTAGAAGACTTTTGGCGTCGCAAAGAATTTAACCGAAAAGAGGAATTTTCTGTTCAGATTGCCCTTTATTCGCAAATACCCTGCCCTTTTACACCCCGGATCGGCCGGTGTCCCTCTTCGGAACATACATCCCATAACGGCTCATTTCTCCCATAACTGTGTTGAGCTCCTAATGCTACCACCTGGAGTTAGGACCCCGCGCAAAAGCCCTCATGGAAATGTTAATGAGGTGTTAGTAATGTGTGTGTGCATATTTTGAATTTTTATACATAATTTTTTTATCTTTGATGAAATTTCGAAAATTCGAATTGTGCATATTGCCCCAGTATGCTTAAACCGGTTTCAACTAAGCCTTCTAGGATAAAATTCTCATCAATTAAATTAATTCGCGCTGTCAACGCTCCCTGGCGCTCAGTATTGCAACTACTATTCGGTGATTTAGTGGATTTTCAAAAAATCATTAAAAAATAACTGTTTGAGCTAGGGCTATGAAAATGTGAGAGTATTAGTTTTTTTGTATGAAAAATCTAAGAAAAATATCAAATCAAAGGTTAACAGAAAGTTACGGAAAATAATTTTTCTATTTTTTGAATAACTTAAGTAATGGGAATGAAATATAGTTTACATCCGATTCTGATACCTACAGAAGATACACACAAAGTTTGGTTTGAATCGGTTCAGCCGTTTCGGAGGAGTTTGGACACAAAAAAATGTGACACGAGATTTTTATATATATAGATTTTAATGTTTCCTCTATCTTGGCAGTGTACGTGTTTCTGCCGAACATCCCTATGCCATTGTACCATCGGGAACGTTTACCGAAGGTGTACGGAGCCGTCTGGATACCGCGGCGCTACCCACGTTCTCAATCATTAAACGTCGATTGGCAGGCAACGTCGCAGCTATTTTTCCTCAATGAAAAACAGGTATTTAGCGATCACAGGAAGCCAGTGATCACGATTGTGAGCATTATCCATGTCATTTTCATTCTAGGAGTTGCTGCATCTAGTATCTGATCACGATGAGGAATCGCTTGGTCCAGTGATGTGCATGAATGAAGCGGTACTGGGGCCAAACACACCTTTTGCTGCCATGCTAGCAAAACAGTCCACCGGTAGTAACGTACAAACGAATGTTCGTTCCGGCTTAACGATCGGAACGCCTGGCAAAAGTGCAGTGAAAGAGGTAAGTACGAAACAGAAAGAACACGATTCTGTGTGCTACACGTTTGACTCGATTTTATTATAGAACAGCTTATTACTGTGACTGATTACTGGGCTACTTTCATCACTCCCCCTCCCTTATGCCTTCTACCAACAACAAACGATAAGTCATCAAACGCTGGCATATAATAGGTTTTGATTTTCTAGTTCAATTCGATTACGATACGTTTATGGCATACTCAGCTACTTAGCTACTCATAGAGAACTCATGAATTCAATCTGAACAGAAAAGCGGGATCAAACAGAATATGAAATGAAAGATGCCTCACTTTCTAGCGCATATAGAATGAATGATTGGTTCTGGTATTAGTCCACACAAAGTGCCATACCATGGTTTTCCACTGTCTTCGTTATTTCGTTACCCAGCCGGTTAACGATGTCAAACCTAAATTCGAAGCGAAAGAGTACGAGGAACTTTGTAGTTCCTTAATTAACTCGGTTCCATTTTGTACTCTACATTTTAACCATTCGCGAGAGAGGAAAGGTAGAGGGATAGGGAAAAACGTGACGTCGATGAGTAATATACGAATTTGGCCTTTTGTCCTTCCTGGCAGACGGCCCCCACTCCTCTCGTTCTGTCTTTACATCATATCGTTGGGACGACGCAGCATGTGCATCCGATAGTTGCGGCAGCGTCGCATCAGGTGAATGTCATGCTTGAAGTACCGCAAGCAGTGCCACTGAGGTATTTCCCGCATCGATTGAGCTGCCTAGAAAACGAGCAAAGAAAAAACATCAGGAACAGAGGGGGTTTGAGTGGGGGGGGAGATGTTGTGGAGTGACGAGAGGTCTGCATTTGATTTGAACCGATATGTATGTTTGTGGCAGGTTGTAAAAGAGAGTACTAGTATCGATCTCTTCTGCGCTCGCGTGATTGTTCATGCAAATCACCATCACCGAGTTCCATTTGATTCCAAGGGGCACGGGCATGAAGCTTATGTTAGAGGACAGTAAAGTTCCAGTAACACTGTTTGGAATACTGTTTAGATTACAAAAATTGCCTAATTTATGGACTCTCGCTTGGATCACACTGTTTCACTTGATCTATTATGTTTTCTTCCGATGCCATTACTTACCTCTTCTGGATCGGCAAAGATAAGACTGTCTACTACCTCCGGGTTAGTGACGGGCCATCCACGCACGGTAGTGCTCCCGATGGTGCAAATCGCTATCAAGAGCGAAATGAGCAGTCCGAAAACATACATCTCTCGTGGTAGGGTGATGGCCACTGCCTGTTGACCTGAAACAGGTTGTTTTATTTACTAATCGGCACAATGAAGATAACACGTTACAGGCGGTACTATTGGTCAGCCCCAGTAAAATTCAAATTTAAAGCGGGCCACTTGTAATGAATCGCCATTTACACATACACAATCAAAAAATTCTAATGTTAAAGGTCACTCGTAGAAGAGCAAAACGAGTGAAACGGAATTTCCTATAAAAAACGGTCACGGCACGAGTCATGCAACAACTCACGTTTCGGAATGGAAGGATCGTTCGTTGAACGTTCTTGGCAATCTCTCCTGATACACTAACTGATGGACTACACTCAAGCGATTGATCATCCATCACGATTCGAACTCGCGCTTTTATAGTCCCGCTCGGCATCGCGAAGTCTACGCTTGGTACGTACGGTTGAGGAGGTTCACGAGTGCGCATTGTGAGCATCCGGCATCCCCCATCTAGCGACGCCGACCGACCGACATTCGGTATGTTGCTTCGATGATGGCGAAGAGCAACAACAGCTGTTGCCGATAGAGATGACCGTTTGGTTGGTTGGTTACTACCTGCTTGCTGTACGGACCAACAGCCCAACGTGCTTTGCTTCGCATGACTAAAAACACAAATATTGGCTTGAAAAAACAAAGACTTGAACGAATGAAATAACTTTTTTGGATATTTTTACATCTGTTATTTATTGGGCATAAAATAAAATTAGTACCTCACGGCAGCTAAATCTGTCACCTGTCAGATGCAGACATTCCATCCTAATACTCTTATCTACGACTCTTCTCGATTTACAGATAGTTTCCTCGTCTTCTCATACGATGGCCCCGGTAAGCTTGTTGTGTAAGGACTTCCTCCGATCGTTGATTGTTAGCGAGGAGAAGAGTGGGAAGGACAATGACGGCGTACATTCGGAGCGTCCCATGCAGAACGGCGGTGCTGGTGATGGCAGAAACCGTAAGGAAAGTGAATCGGACAGTGGCTCATCGGATAAGGATGACACGGAGGAGGTTCAAGGAGATGAAGACACCGAAGCAACGGCAACGGGTCGACAACGGAATCGTGCTCTTTTGAACGAAAAAATTCAATCGCGTAAGGCTGCCCTGGCCGTGGTAAATCGTGCAAAGAAAACCTATGCTGCCACTAGTTGTACCACCGGTGGGAAAGTTGATTCAAAATTGAGAGAACTTTTTGACGAACCGATTGATATATGTTTTTGAACAGAAATGTATCCTACTGAAATCAAATGTCCGAGTGTGTAAAGCAGGTTCTTTATAATAGAATGTAGATATACGGTTAAACGCAAATGTTTGTTTGTCCAACGACTTAAGACCCTTTAAATTTGAAAAGTTTCAATAATATTATCAACAATATCTTTCATTGTATTACGATACTTTGTGTGTGATCGCAGCAGCTGTAGCATCTTGGCACACTTTGTTTCTCCACGGAATGCATCGTATAGATCGGGTGATGCGAACGTTTCATCCAAACAACCGGCTGGAAGGAGTACCATGTAATTGATGATGAAGCTATCCAGCGCACCAGCTTTACGATAATGCTCGCAGGATGCCTTGAACTCGTCGAAAGAAGGGATATGCTCGATCCCCGAGCATGCAGAAGTGTCGCTCGCGTTATGTTGGTTCAATTGTAATTTTAAGGATTTGTAGTATGTTTCCTGCAGATGGTGCCAGTGTTTGCGTAGAAAGGTGCGATGGCCAGCCGTGGTTAGTGTGACAAGCATATTGAAATCATACGCCGGTGGAACGAATCTTGACAACTGAAAATCGACCAGAACGCAATCGACTGGTTGCGATTCGCTGCTGGGCGCTTCTGCTGCTGCTGCTGCTGCTGATCCTGTTCCGAACGGACGTCCTTTGCTAATGCCACCGGTGTCATCTTCGTGCGACAGGTAACGGAACAAGATGTTGTTGTTCCACAGATCTGCATGGCTGAACACGTTACGATATGTTTTGGACGGTTGCACCAAATCGTACATTTGTCGCATCACCCGGGGGAGCCGTTCGAGGAGACGTTGGCATCGTTCACGTTCGTCGCCATACAGTTCCCGTGCGTACGCCACCAGGCACAATATGTTGTCTTCTAGTTCGGCAACACGTGGGTAACCTTCGCGATGGAGCCATGCGTTTTCGGCAATCAATTCGGGAAATTGTTCGGCAACCGTTCGTCCCTGTAGTGTTTCCAATCGAATCGAGGCTGCATGCAAACTGGCCAACGACTGCAGTGCCTGCTCCAGGTGTGCCAGATCGAATGTTCCGCTTTTGACTCGAAAATTCTGCAAGGATAAGTCTTCCATAACCAACAGACCATCCTCATCCTGAAGATAGTAGCATCTTGGAGCAAACCGTCTGTTGCTAAGGCCAAGGAGCAATGGCATAAGATGACGGTAGATGGCAATTTCCTTGATAGATGTGTGCGTCTCCTTCAGATAGTTAGTGAAGCTTGGCATCGAGGTCGGAAGTGATTTTACGAAAAATCGATCCTTTTTCTCCCGTTCTTTCCAATCACTTTCCAGGCAATGATATATTATTTCCAACGAGTGATGATCCCCCAGAAATCCGACTCTTGTTTTACTGAACGGTTCAATGGACCAGGAGCGGATGGTTACATCTTTCGTTACCTGAGGATCGGTGTTGTTGGAATCGATCACGATTTGCTGTAATATTTCGGTCGTAAATTTGGATCGCCACATTTTTCACACAGTTCAGTACAGCCTACTTGCTTCGTTCAAGCTTTCTCTTGCGACTATCGCCCTTGCAACGGTCAACTTGCAAACGGGCTGATGAACAGCGGCTATTGTGATTCTTATTTATGATGCACGTTATCGTCAGCATCCAATTGTGATGCGTGGGATTAGAAAAGAATCTATGGGCTAGTATTCCAGACTGCTAACCACACGAAGGTGCTATTAAAAGCTTAAATTACTGTCAACAACGGCAATCCGCAGAATGTGAGCTTACTTCCTGCTTATCAATTCTTATTTGAATGCACACACGCACACACGCACACACAACTCAACCCAAGACCACCCCCCAATCATAGCGTGTTTGTGCGTACTTAACCGCCCCCCTACGCGATTGGGGCTGTGGCGCCAGCGCGCCTTTCAATTAACACCAATACTTCGATGCAACCGTCTCCCCCCCTCCCTCATACCATCTTCAAGATCAACCAGTACTCGTTTGAACTTTCGTTGCTATGGACGCCAACTTGGAGCCCACCGTGTGCTTGGATTTTGGAGCAGCAGGCATCACTCAGGAACAGTTGTGTGATATTGTTAGACAATGCAGCAGTGCCCCCGATATAACGCGGCAGTTTCCGAATCGAGTCTCCTCAGACTTCGAACCACGCATACGACCATTCTCTAAAAATCGTGCCGGATACTTAGGGGAGCACTTTATTCTGGAGCTCATCTTGAAAAACCCCCCACTCGATCATCATATCGCACCGTGGATTATGATATCGGATATTGTGGTGCCGCTTTTTCTAAAAACATCGTCGACGAAGATTCCGACGCTTCAGCAGTACTTGCAGTCGATAGGGACGGCAAAAAAGGAGGCGGGCATGTACCGCGAGCTGCTCCCACAAATGGATGAGTTTTCTCGGTTTGCTCCCCGTTGCTACTATGTCGAAACCAAGGCCAACTTTACGCTCGTGCTCGAGAACTTGCAAACGCAAGGCTTTACCAGCATCGCCAGCGATTCGATGGGTATCTTTGATCGTCAGCACTTGCAGTGTGCTCTAATTGCACTGGCCAAGTTTCACTCCGCCTCTCTATTGCTGGAAGCGAAAACAGGCCATAGCTTGCTCCAGTTGTCTCCCGGTGTATTGGAGGAAAATGCCTGGAAGCGTACCGAAAACAATCCTCGTGTAGAAGAGCTGAACAATGCCATCGAAGTGTTGCTGGAGCTTGTGAAGGTAACCGAGCGGGACAATCCCCAGCTACTCTCCATTCTGGACCGACTTCCACCATTCGTCGAACAAATCTACGAGCTAGTGAAGCCATCTAGTGAATATAAGAACGTTGCTTGCCACGGCGATCTGTGGGCAAGCAATCTAATGTTTCGCTACGCTGATGGTGACACAGCGTGCCAACCCGTCGAGTGTTTGATTATTGATTTTCAGTTCGCACGCTACGCACCGCCGGCATACGATGTAAACATGCTTATCACGCTGACCACAACCGGCGAGTTCCGTAAGCAGCACTATTCCGATCTGATCAGCTTCTACTTCCAACGCCTGAAGGAGGAACTAGCCAATCATGAGGCTCACGAGGATCTGCTGCCGAACAAAGAGGTATTCTTAGCATCCTGCACCAAATATCGCACGTCCTCATTGATTGAGAACTTCCTGATGAATCACGTGACACTGCTACCGAGAAGTAAGGTGGACCGTATCTTTTCCTCAACCGAGTGCTACGAAGCATTCAGCGGGAAAGCCAAGATCGCCATGTGCTTGGAGGTGCTGCGTGATAATGCAGCATACCGTGATCGCATTACGGGTATCATACGTGACCTCATTGCAGCACTC
The DNA here is from genome assembly GCF_943734745.1 of Anopheles darlingi. NCBI lineage: Eukaryota > Metazoa > Arthropoda > Insecta > Diptera > Culicidae > Anopheles > Anopheles darlingi. The sequence continues at coordinate 89,123,402 of NC_064874.1, forward strand.
TAGAATATCTGTATTTTCGTATGCATTTACATACTGAATATACGAAAGGCTTAATGGTGGAAATTAAATAAATATTCGATAGTTTCGTTGACTACATCGTCCATTCGGTCACGATAGAACCGATCGCAATCGTAGTACTTCAGGATGAAATCATCCCTGTTTACCATGGACATACGCGTGTACGTATCCGAATCGCTCTGATGCAGATCGTCCATCATTCCTTGTGGAAAATTGACAAATCCGTGAAGCACGCCCGCCCAAACGAGTCCCACCAGCCGGTAATGCGCAAGAGTTTCCTCAAATTGTGCCCTGGGCAACAGCAGTGCAGCATCCAGACCCAGCAGGGCTAGCTTCTGCTGGAAAGAATTGTAGTAAAACTCGATGAACCGCTCACGTTGCTGCTCACGTTGTGCGCGATCCGTCAGCAGGTACAAGGCACACTGGAAATCTACCGCTGGAGGCAAATAGCGGGCCAGCTGGAAGTCGATCAGCAGACAATCGAGCGGGTTATCACAATCAGTATCTTTCGGGGCGGGTTGAAACATAAAATTGTTAAACCACAGATCCCGATGCACGACGGTACAGCGGAACTGGTCGGTTGGCTTGGAAAGGGCGTAAATGTGCTCCATCCGCGACATCATCTGCTCTTCTATGATGGCTCTCTTGGTTGGATCCTTGGAATAATGACTTCTTTCTAGAGCCACCGTAAGTATGCCCTGGGGTAGAGGATATAGAAGAGTGTCATGCAAGTTCCATTCCGGTTTTTGAAGCTAACGCTTTATACCTTCATTCCGGCAACGAACCAGCCGCTCGTAGGCGTGAACGTTGTTTCAAACAAAATCTCTTCCCCATAGACGGCATCAATCGATCGACCGTTGAGCTGGTTCACTTCAAACTCGATCGCACAAGCGTGCATCTGGGCCAATCGGTCGAATACGAGTTGCATATGTTGCTCGCGGAACAGTTTTTGAAATGGCATCGTTCGGTAGCGGGTCTGCGACAGATCTTCGAGAACAATCAACTCATTCCGCGCCAGATAGCAATCTGGGGCCCATTTGTTCACCTTGACCGGATCTCGCTGGTAGTGGGCGTGTAGTTTGTCATAGAAGACTGCTTCTTTCCTGAAGATTCCACAGGCTTCAACCATTTTCCTCAATTCGGCATCGTATCGTGGAGTTGATTTGACGAAAAATCGCGCCATTTCGATTCGATCCTGTTTCTGTGTAGTGGAACGGAGTGCCGGTGATTGGTGGAAATGATGGTAGAATCGCCTCCGTTAAACTTACAGTTCTTTGATAGGTGATTCGAAGATAGGAGTAATCTCCAATGTAGCCCGGATGGCCCGGTATAATTTCGGCATCGTAGCTGATAATCTTAATGGCAGCTGTGTCGTCCCCCGACGCAGCCACGAAACGCTCGATGATCTTTTCACAATCACCGTTTGAAAGAAGATCGCGAATGGAATCCATCACATGGAATAATCTAACAACGTCGTTCTACAAGCTAACCGCTCGATCTACTGTGGAGGCGTTCGTCGGGGTTGACTTTTGCTCTCGCGATTGGAGCCAGCCATGTCCTAGTGGCCATTTTATAAGTGTTTGTTTAACTCAATTATCAGACGAATTGTGCCGCCTTGCGATTCTCAAGTGCGAGATCTCCTCTTTACCAGATCTCGTAACTGGTCTGGCTTGGTATTGTGATTTATGCCAATTGCCTTATCTAGTGTGCCAGTCGTGATGATGTGTATGCGAAGCGGCGGCACCATAGCATGAGATGATTCGCGAGAACACTAGATCCTCCCCCCGGTTGGAGTGAATTGTGAAAAAAGGCATTTCACTGTTGCCCTCTTTTGCACTGTCTCTTCGCAGGCATATTCGATTAATGATGATTCAGTTGATTAAGAACGGAATTAGTAGAAACAGGCTGTACTGTTCCGTGGCGCAACAATGATTTCCGTTGAAGTCAGCAAATTGTGACGCACGCGGTGCGCGAATGCGATAGCACGATGGCATCTTCCGTCTCTGTCGTTCAGCGGTTGCCAGGCAGCGGCCGTGCCGTCAAAAACAGCTGTCGCCGTGAAATCCTCCTTCATCGTCTTAGCGCTAGAGTTTGCGAGAAACAGTCCTGGAATTCCGCTCCGTCGCCGTCGTCACATGATTCCAGTGCATCGCTGATACGGACTTACCCGCCCACGAAGACTCATCGTCGAATAGAGTGATTAGAAACGGTGGTGGCCGACAGAAAGTGGTGCATCGCGAGCGCTGGAGTGGGGGCGACTTTCTCTCGAGTTTTAAAGGGTCGATCAGGTGCAACGCGTGCAAGAAACTCGCTGGCCCTGCCCGTAGCCGCCGGGAATTTTCAGCGCAGTCATTCATCATCGAAAGAGTCCACCGTGCTGGTGATGGAAGGAAGGTTTTGTTGACGAACTGGTGATTACGTCACGCGAATCGCGGGCGAGAAGCATGAACGAGCAGCGACGACCAAGACGACGAGCGGTCCGGAACAACGCGCAACGTGTAGTGAGCAAAGGGCGACTTCGATGAAAATCATCTGAAGTTATTCAATCAAAGACAATCATCTTAGCGGACTATGCCGACTGTGCTGCGTTGTTGAGGTGTCTACACGATGGAGGTGCCAACGCCGGAGATTCTTAGTGCCGAGGATGTGCGGATTGTGGTGAAAAATAGTACGGGTACCGAGGCCAAAGTGTTGGGCTTTTGCGTGAAACGTATGAGCGAAGAACCGATAGGGTACATGGCGGATCACTTAACGCTCTGCATCGAAATTGCTGGTGCTGCTGGTGCTGATAGTAAGACGATTGTGAATGGGACCAAAACGTCCGACCAAAGTAATGGCCTTGCGCCGACCGACAATAAGCTGCACTTTTTTATGAAACTGCTCCCGGAAGCGAACCCAAAGTTGGCGGAGTACATCGAGAAGATGGGTTGCTTTCGGAAGGAGATCGACGTGTACAGTGTGCTGCTGCCGGAGATGTTGAGGCACACGCACGGGATCGAACAATTTATGCCGCGCATCCTGCTTACGAAAGAGCACAGTCTGATCGTTTGCGATGACCTTCGGCAGCAGGGCTACAGCCTGAAGCTTGACCGGGCGAGCAGTTTGCTGAATCAGTCGCACATTGAAGTAGCCCTGCGCACAATCGCCAAGCTACACGCAACATCCATCATCTACGAGGAGCGGGAGGGCACACCGTTGGCGGAAACCTGCCGAAGGCTCGCGCGGAACGGCACGGCCAACATGCTCGAGGAGAACGTGTACATTAACCGTGAATCGTACGTTCGCACGACCAATCTAGAAAACTGCATACAGGTGCTATGCGAGCTGACCAAACGGATCGACAAGTATCGGCAGGCGGACAACCTCGAACAAATTCTCGATCAAATACCGGTGCTGGTGCGGAAAATTTACGATTTCGCCAAGCCATCGAAAGTGTTTCGAAATGTGCTGAATCATGGGGACCTATGGTGCAATAATATCATGTTCAAGTACGAGCCACAGCTGAACGGCACACAAGCCGGGACGGGTAAGAATCAAACTCAGCTCTTTATCGCTCTGGCAAAAATCGCTCATACTCAATTATTCTTATCACTTTTAGGACAACCGGTCGATGCAAAGTTGGTGGACTTTCAATTTTCACGCATTGCCCCACCGGCGTACGATGTGATGGCCCTGATCATGATATCCACCCTGAGCACGTTCCGGGAACCGTTGTTGGATAGCTGGAAGCATCTGTACTACAATCAATTGGCAGACTACCTAGCAGCTAACGACTTGGAGGCAGAACGGTTGCTGCCTCGGACAGTATTTCTCGAGTCCTGTGCTCACTACCATCTGGCCGGGCTAATCGAAAGCTGCATGTACTTCCATTGGCCTCCGGAGCAGGATTGTTACGAGTGGGACGAGAGCGTGTCGGACGATTTCGATTGTAAAACCAACTCGACCGTGTTCGTGCGGGCCAGCATTCGCGGGTACGAGAAGTACGAACAGTACCGGATACGCATCAGTGATATGATCACGCAGATTGTTGACAAGTTTATCCTAGACAAATAGTAAAGTAGGAGGAGATTTTTGTTCACCAGACTGGGAAGGTGTGTTATTTGCACTACATAAGTACGGGAGGCATCGTTAGTTTAATAAATTGGTACAAAGTTCCAGAGAGCCAAACATTTGGCTGTTTTTAAACTTCCTGTACGGGCCAAAGAAAATTGCACAATCATTCAACTAGCTGATTCATCGCGTAGAAGACAAGTAGCTAAATTTATCTGCGTTATCACTAATCGCTGCCACTGGCCCTAAAACGGTTTTTTGTGCAGAACTCTACATCGTCTCGACTGTTGTAAGGTTCCGGCGCCCGTGCTTTCCCGAAGGGTATTATGGTTTGTTTACCTTTTCTTCTTCCTATTTTTCTTCTTCCGTCTGAGTCCAAAAATCGTTGCCAAAAATTGGTAATATTTTAACATGTTTTTCAGCTAGTTTTTAACATTTTTGGACTTATTCGGGCGTGATAAGAGCAGCTTCACATAGTGTACAACTCCTGCCGTCGTTCTCGTTGGAAAAGTAAGCATCTCGAAACTCGAAAGGTTACTACTAAGGGAACTGATTCGGCAAGTTTTAACTTTCGTGATTCTTAGTTAACATTAGAATTCTCTTCCAGATCGCCTGCAATTAAAATTACGGATAACTTGTTTTGCTACCAAACCGAAAGGTGGCAACTAATCGGTCCAACTCACATTCCGAACATCCGTATCCGTGCAGAAATTAATAGACGAACTTAGAAAATCGCCAGAGTAGCTTGCAGAAACCCTGGAAGCTGGATTTATTACCCGCACCCTCGCATGGAAGGACGAAACCATGGAAAGAATCTGCTTGTGCTGTTTAGCGGAATCGGAGCAGATGTACAGCGTGACGATCACACTTGCTGCATTTTTACCCGAACACATCTTGCAGGAGATGCGGATAGGCGATGCGCCACCGATGGGGACGGTCAAATTGAGTGAGCTGTACTCCACCTTCATCCAGCTGCCGCTAACGGCCAGTCTACAGATTAGTAACGAAATTTGTTCCAACTGCGTGACTGTGTTGAAGGAATTTTATCTCTTTCGCGAACGAGCGCACCGTTCGTTCGAGGAGCTGCAGACCAAGGCAGATATTGCGAAGATTATAAGCCACCTGGAGCACAGCAGTGTCGGCAGTGTGCGGCCCGAACGCCTCATCGAAGACTTTGACGAAGAGTATGAACCGATGCTTCCCGATGAACCACCAGAACCCAGCTTGGAAGCACCGGAAACCGATTGCAACAGTGGCCCATTTCGGTGTACGATTTGCCAAAAGATGTTCAAGATGCGTAAACTGTTGCTTCGGCATGAGGAAGTGCATCGATCGACGGATCAACGAACAGCGCGCTATCACTGCCAGTTCTGTGAGAAACACTTCCGCACGCAAAAGGGATGTAGTACTCACGAACTGAAAGCACACCGGCGACCAAGCTTGAAGAAAGGGTTAGCCAATAGCCACGAAAACGATGGATCACGTTGCCGATTGATCAAAAAGCGGGTGGAGCATAAGTGTCTTATCTGCGAGAGTCACTTCAGTACCGCACGATTGCTTAAAGAACACAACGCTACGATGCACCCTCTGCAGGCGAATCGCTTCCCATGTGATCTTTGTACCAAAACCTTCACACGCAAATCGTCCCTCAACGTACACAAGATGGTACTGCATGCCGGTATACGGCAGCATTCTTGTCACATTTGTGCGCGTTCCTTTGGGAAGGAAGACTCGCTTAAAACACACCTGGAACTGCACACGGGCAAGACGCATCGGTGTAAACTCTGCAACAAGGCATTCGTAAAGGCCAGCTTTCTACGCAAACATCTGGAGCAGCACGAATCGGAGGATGCAATAAGGCGATTCGTGTGTCGCGTCTGCTCAAAGGCGTTCACCACGAAGAGCCATCTCAGTGATCACGAGCTGATACAT
>NC_064874.1:89136901-89151901 GCF_943734745.1 Anopheles darlingi
TATCGAGACGACGTTGACGACGCTGGCGACGCTTGACCCTTGAGAGTGGTGTGCGGACGAACGGACGCCCGACGGACGGACGTGGACACACCAACCAGACGAGCCCGGGAGTTGCCACGTTGAACCAGGAAGCAAACAGACCAACTCTTTCGAACGGCAAACACGGTGACGCAACCACCTTCTCACCGCTTCCCCCCCCCCCCCCCCCCCCCGGTCCGTCCACCGCGGTCGCGGTCCGGTCAAATCTCGAACGATTTTATTTGCTCAGGTGTTTTCAGGTGTTCAGGAACACTCTCGCAATGGCCCTCGCCGTACCAGTACCTACACGGAGTGTACTCGAGTGTAGAACTCATCCAAATTATGCTCCGTATGCCTCGTAGGTCGCCCCCGGGGGTTTTGATAAAAAAAAAATACTACGCAAGAAAATCTCCTCCTCCCACCGTGCGCGGCGATGCGGAGAAGATAATGGCCTTGTATCTTTAACACCGGGTGCGCCGTGCTCATAATCTCGGTAAACAATTGTCACGGCACAACCTACTTGTGATCGGAATTCGAAACAGATAACCTGGGTGCATCCAGGTGGCCCCCAGGCACTAGAGGTGGCGGGTACTAGTGGACTTAAAAACCGAACCGCCCCGGCCCCGGGCCGTTATCGGCACCGGCAATCGGTCTTCGGTGAAAACGAAGAAAACCGGTGATTCGGAGTGTCAATTCCGCAATCAAGATCCCGCGGTCTTAAAAGGGGCTAGAGAGAGAGAGAGGCTAGCTAGTATTAATTAGCTGTTCCCTGCGCCCTTTTCCCCGCATAAGACCGCAACACACCTTGCCATTCGTCGCGATAAGATAGACTGTCCTCTCTCGGCCGCTCTTGACGCGTTCCGTCACCGTCACCACTACGTGTGCGTGTGTGTGTGTATGTCGCGGTGGTCGATTGCGGGCCGGATTGCGCGCAGATAAGACACGCGCGCTGGGCGGCCAGCGACCACTCGAGAGTACACTCGAACTCGTGCTCGTAGCAGCAAGTGGTCTGTCCTCGATCGACCTCCACGACGATGACGGCGGCGACGACGACGACGACGGTCGATGGCGCGTGAAGATGGTGGCGGTGGTGGCGTAACTATTGCCACCCCAGCCTGACACACCTGTTCAGCGTTTAAGCTTTTACAACCGGTGACCAATTTATGAGGCGCGTTGTTTCCGCGATAGACTGCGGCTTTTATCAACGGGCGTGCACTGGCGCAGGTACAAACTGAAGCCTCACCGCGAGCCACTAGGAAAAAGCATAAGAAAACACCAGCTGGCTGACAGGGCTGGCCGGCCAAGTACCCGCCCCGGTGCGCGATGCGTCATCTCTCACGCTCTCTCTGCTTAGTGCAAATGTACTTACCGTGCGGTGCGGTGCGGTGCCGCAAGCCGCCATAACGGCCATAAACGCACGCGCGCCGCGCTCGATCGCTCGCTCGCTATCATTGCCGTGCGGTGCCGTGGTGACGAACGCAATGTACCCGTGACGGAAAGGCCAAGTCATGTTCGCTCGCCCCGAAAACGGCTTTGGTGGAGTGCAAACTGGTCGTGATGATCGTGAGGCGGCTCCGACTCCTTCTTCTCCGGGGCGGACAGTGCCGCAGGTGTCCGACCTCAAATCGGGAGAAGGGGCGAAATGAGTAAAAAATGAGTCCACTGATAAGACTACCGGGAACGGGGACGGACACGGGGCATACCGACCTACTCGATCCGACTTCGTTTGTGTGCTCCCATCCATCCGGTCATCCATCCGGTTCGGGGGCCAGTCGCGCGCGCTATCTGACGCAGCAGCATAATGGTGATTGAGCGACACATACGCGGACAATCTCGTCGTCGTTGTCGTCGTCGGAGGAGGAGGAACCAATTTATGCATTTTTCATATCTCTCCCATGCTGAACCGGGTGGCCGGTAAATTAACACATCAACAATGGCCGACCGGGGCTCAATTCCCGTGTGACGTCGAAATCGAACCGAACCACCGTACCATCCGTCCATCCTTGCTTGCCTGCTTGCTTGCTTGCTTGCCACTTCTCCCATGGCCCGGTGTGGCAGCTGCACGGGAAAATTGTATTAGAAGAGGAGGGCTTTTAAGGGCAGATGGGTTGGGTTGGGTTGGCCACCGTTCCCGGCGGCTTCGGACGGATTCAATCCCGCGTAATCGTCGTCGTCTCCCATGGTGATGTCGCTCGCTCGCTCGCACCCTCGTGCCATCTCCCTTTTGCATGCACACCCGGCCTACTGGCGGTTGAAGTATCGCCGCAGCAGCAGCTCGGTAACTTTGGCAGATGCAACTAAGCGCGCGCTGGCTGGCTGGCTGGCTGGCGGGCTGACTCGCTGACTCGACAGTTGGCTCGATGATATCGAGCAAATATTGGACCAACTGTTCAATTTATCCTTCTCCATCGAATCGCGCCAGACGAACGTTAAACAAGATGTCACTAATTGCCTCTTCTGGGTAGGCCGGGCGCCAATCGCCGCGAATATCCCGTGTTGTTGCGACGACAGGTTGTGTCTAGCGGTGGTCGAGCGTTTTTTGTTCCGTCGAAATCTGTCCGACACTTTAGGGCGCGTCAGTGTCGGCGCTATTCTTTTCTCGATGCCCCTGCTATGTAGCGTCGAGGTTTGGGCAAGAAGTAGCAACATCTCTTCCGAGGCGAAGACACATACGCAAGACACTTATTTGGACTACTTTGATTAACTTGCTTCGGTTTGGGATTGATGCGCGAAGCCGGTGTTTGTTCGCCATCACTCAACACGTTGCCTATTTATGCGCTACAAAGTGATGCGCAGCGTTCAGCAGATTAATGTTGCTGCTGTTTGCTCGCATTGCTCGCACCGATAAACAGTAAACAAAGTGCCCTCCAGCCGCCAAACATTAATTTCCTGTTCCAAAGTTCCTGTTTGCTAAACTTCTGGGGGCATTTAAGTCTCGAGTGGTCCTGGGTGGTTCAAAATTAATTGAGAGAATTATTCAACGCGTTCGACGGCACACACCAACACACGGCGCGCCGCTCGATCAAAACCCCCGTTTTTGGAAGATCGCGTCGTCCGGGCGTCAGTCACCATAGGGCGTAGGCATATTACGTGTCCGTCGTCGTCGCCGCGCCTGTCGCTTGCACCAATCATTGCTGCAGCTGCATGTTCGCATGCTTCGCTTCTCGTTGACGATTTACCACCCCACCGCCCTTCCATGTGGTGCGTCCGCGATCTGTCCGACGACGACGACGACCGGCGATCGGCAAGCCTACGCGCGCGCGCGCGTGTGTGTGTGTGTGTGTGTGTGTGTGTGTGTGTGTGTGTGTGTGTGTGTGTGTGAGTGTGTTTCACGCGTCCAACATCACACCACGGCACGTCAGCAGCCACACACAATAGGCACATCACTCAAGCACAAGGCACCAACAAACGGCAGCGCGGCGGCCAACAGTCGGACGTGTTTTTTATCGAACACGTGCACCAACTCTCTCGTCTCCCCCCCCCCTCCTCCTCCTCCACCTCCTCCTTTAGGCCCATCGAGGGTTCACGAGCCCCCCGACGGACTGGCGGGCGGACGGACGAGAGGTCCGGGATTTGATCGCGCACACAAAATGTGCACTTTCAGCATCATGAAATCCCGCGAGCGCGATCGTTGTTCGTGAATCGTGGCGTGCGGCGGCTGTTGGTGATGAGATCACACGCCTGGAGACTTCAAAATCGTACAATTTCGGATGTCGTTGACTTTCACACACTCCAGCAAATGTACACGGGGCCAAGAGTTGAATTGGATTTTTGTTATATTTATCATCATCATCATCATTCATCATCATCATCATCGTAATCATCGTCTTCTTCTTCTTCATCGTCATTCGTTCATTACATCGACATTTCTTGTACTACAAACAGTTTACAGTTTTTCATAATAATTTACTTCATTCTTCATCGCAATCGGTTGCGCTTCTGGCGCTGGCTTCCTCGAGCGCCACACTCGACACACTGCGTTGTCATTCCAGAACCAAAATTCCTATGATCATGTGGCACACAATGAGGAACGGAAATAAGGAAGTTGCAAAACTTGGGGATTTATGCTGGATTGGCCGGAATGGGGAGCATCCGGTTGTTTGGGGGAGGGGAGGTTGAAAATATGGTATAAATGTGCACAACATAAGAACGCTAAGACCGGGAGTGTGTGTGTGGACACACACTAACATTCTCGATCCCTTTATCTCTCTCTCTCTCTTGCTCCCTTTCATCCTATCTCTCCCGGCCGCTGGTTTATCGGAGAACAAGTAGAAGAAGAAGATGAAGAATAAATTCTTACAGTCTATATCCATATGAGTTACACTAAACGCGCATTACGGTGAGTAGTAGAGTAAGCAAAAGGAAGAAAATCAAGAATTTCAGAGTCAGATGCAGACCACTTCCGGTCAACAGCTCGGCGATCGAGCTGTTTCTCTCTCTCCTTCGTCCTTGATAATGATGATTTTTTTCTTTATATAAAGTAATTATTTGCCGTTTTGTAATTATGCAAACCATATTCCTACTGATCACAGAACATTAAATGGAATTAAAATTAAAAGTTTCTTCTCCTCTTCTTCCACCTCCTTCCTTCCTTCCTTCCTTCCTTCCTTCCCGTGTACGGCATCATGTTTCGTCTCCTGCCGGCCTCTACTTCTTCTTTCTCTTAGCTCCCGCTCGCACTCGCGGATACCGAGCTGCCAATTGCTCCTGATTCTCCTTCTGCTGCTCTGGGTCTCCCCTTTTTTCTGTGTCACCCCGAAGAAGCTGAGATCATCCCAGAGCTCCAGAAGGGTGTCGCGGGTGGTGGTGGTCTGTCTCTAGTGGTGGTGGTAGTTGCAGTAGTGGTAGTGGTAGTAAAAGTAGTAGTAGTAGTAGTAGTAGTAGTAGTCGTGTTGTGTTGTGTGGCTTTATTGCACCGCATTTAATAAGGGATCGACGTGCACGCTCTCCTTCTTCTTCCTCTTCTCCTTCGCACACTCTGCGTTTCCGTCTCGACGCCCTATGGGACGACCCCCAGGAGGAGCACACACACACACACACACACACACCCAGCATGATGAAACATATCACCCCCTTCGCTTCCTCGCGCTTCACTTTAACAGCTCCCCTAGCACGATGGCAGCATCTCTGTGTCGTTCATCTGTGGAGAAAGAGAAGCAAAGAGACGCGGTAAGTTAGCGTTGGTGTTGGTTGGTTCGGATGAAGCATTGAGAAGTATGCGCGCGCTCGAAGCCCCCACGCTGGCCCCCCTCTCCGGACCCCAGTGTAATCGAGCGATCTCATTGAACACCTGCATTGATTGACCACCGATTCGAAGCGAAGCGAAGAAGCGAAGCAAAAGAAGGAGGGGAAAGAAATCAGAGTGGAAGGAAGACCGTAGCAGCAGCAGCAGCGTAACGGCCACTTTCTAGCTAGGCCGTCTTAAGTGGCGTAGCCAAGGGTTGAGGAGATGGGCGAACCGACATTGTGCGCGTCAACGCGCGTCTCTGATGCGGGATCTTTGTGGGAGTGTACCACCGTGGTGGAGGCGGACCACCGAATGGACGCCACCACGCCACCACAGCAGACTTTCTATTTCCCACAACATCCCTCCTCTCTCCCGACGCCAAGTGCGGAGCCAAGAAAATCATATTTCATTGTGACCTTTCCCTGTCACCCGCCGGGGGGGGGGTGGGGTTCATCAATACTCCTTCTTGCGGTGCGGTTGGTTGCGTGGCCATTGCTTCGTTTGTTTTTTGTTTATAAAACAGAACCAAAGTATTTGGGGGAGTTTAACAAAGGAACTGGGTCCTGTTAAGATCCAAGACAGCTTTATACAAAAATCTCGAGTGGAACAGTACAACAAAACGAAGGAGGCGACGCGAGCTCGCTGTTTGTTGCACGTGTGTGGTGCTGCTACGGCATCGAAGGCTACACCATAAGAGGGAAGGGGTGGGGAGGTGGGGAGGTTTCGCAAAGTCGTGACCATTTGTGGAGCAGCGCGCACAGCCACCCAACACACAACGCGTCTTCCAGCGCCTGGTGGGCTCACGACACTCGAACCCCCCCTTTTTCCATCAGATGATGGCCATGAGAGCAAAGAGCAGCATCAGACACGCCATCGACGACGACTACGACGACTACGACGACGACCACGACGCCATCTTTCCAGCGTGTCTGGGTGGTGGTCTGATCCGTTGGCTTGAAGCAGGCAGCAGGATGTGAAGAGAGGGAGTGTCTCTCTTTCTGGAGCCGTCGTTGCCGTCACAAAAAACAGGCCAACCCTTTTGCCGGGTGATCACGGGCCACAGGTAGTGGTAGCACTACCGCCTGGAGGTAAAGGTAACAGATTGGTTCGAGTATTCCGTCGCTGAAGGAGGGAATCACAGATACGCGAAGCGAAGAGCGCATATCTGCGAATCCCGGGGTGAAGCGAGACGAGACAATAATGAAAGTCCGCCACCAAGAGGCGCCACAGAGACCACAGAGAGACGCGGTCGGGTCGTTGCCGTCGGGCGTATGCATACGAGACGGGTGCGATGATTTCAAGTTTATGCCTTTCCGGTGCGGACACTCACATATCCCACAGAAGGAATGGGAATAGGGTGTGGGGTCCATATTGAACCGCGGAGGAGGGCGATCTCTCACATCACACGACCATCATCATTGCTTGTTAAGAAAGTAGTAGTAGTGGTAGAGTATCCGATTCCCCCCGATGGCCAATTATTCCAACGTGCGCGAATTTCAATTGCAAATTTCGTGATCGACGCGCCATCACCGCCACCACGATCAGCGTGTGTTTCATGGCCATCTATGATTTCTGCTGCGACTTTCTTCGGAATGCAGCTCGAGACTGTCCGCTTCTCTCGGGGTCTCTACCTTTGGTACCGTTTCCCCTCGAGGCGCCCCAACAACAAATGGTGGCGCCAATCATCCGAAAGGTTATACGGTCACCGGATTCCATTGACCGGAACGAAATCAGTCAGCCAACCGACGATCGAGTCTTTGGGTCCCAGCCAGCCGAGTGGAACCGTTGCGTTTACGAACGCAATATTCATTTTATGCTTCTCGCCCCAAAATGTTCCAATTCCAAAAAATAAAACCCGTGGGTTCCTTGGACCTAGAAGCAATAAGAACGTTCAGGGCCGGCGATCGATGAGCAGCCACTGCCGCCGCAGAGCAGTTGGCCGAAAAATAGGTCGAAGTGAGCCGCCGTTGGACGGACGGACGGACGGTTGGCGGTTACGGCAACCGCGCGACTTGTTGTTTACCGCCCCACACAGCAGCAGTGTTGCGGCCAACACTACTATTTGTGCCGGGTGGTAGTAGAGTGCGGTGCCAACACACTACACACGACGCCCCGTAGACGTTCTCAACACACAAGCACAAGCACTGCGCCGTGGATCGCGGTAGATATATCATCGAGCCAAACGCGGCAGCAAAGCGCGTGTTAACCTTAGCTGCTGTTGCTGTTGCTGTTGCTGTTGCTGCTGCCAAGTCAGGCCCGGGCTAGTGACGGGCCTGGCCGGAGGAGACCAACCGCCAGAGAGGCCAGAGACCGCCCGTGTGTGTGTGTGTGTGTGAGTGGCTTCATTTCAATATCTTCTGGAAATGCAGGTGTTCAGCAGAGTCAGCTTCACACTCAATGGCGCCGTTGAAACGCACCCCCTCCGCGCCCCTCTCTCTCTCTCCTCTCTCTGCGCTCTCCACGCTCTAGCATCCCGTTCCCGTTCGCCGGCGCTCGCGCACGCCTCCCCCTCTTCTTCTCCTGCTTCATTCCGAGACACGGCAACGGCGGAGGCCATCGCCATCGCGAGTGCGAGCGAGGGCGAAAGAGTTGACGAGAGAAGATGAATCGTGCGCGAGGCGGAGGAAAAGAGAGGCAACGCGTTTGGAATGTTTGGAGTGCCAGAGCGGGACGGCAGTGCGTGCCACGCAAAAAAGGGTGGAAGGGGTTGCCGGGTGGGGGGAGGGAGGCGGGAAGCATAGATTTTAATTTATGCGACGCCAGCTAGGATGACGGCGTTTGTGAATGACATAAAGCGAAGTGCAACATTATTGATCAGCAAGCGCCGCCGGGCTACTACTACGACACACAAGATACGTGTGTGTGTGTGCGTGCATGCGTGCGTGCGTGTGTGTGCACATCTTTGCAGGTGCGCGCGCGGTGCCGTTGGTAGCAACGAGCGAGAGCAAATTTGCGTAGCATACTTTTTTTTCTACTATTTTCTTACCTGCTGCAGGGTTGCTTCGCTGGCGCCAGAAGCAGTGGAATTGGAGGTGAAGGTGCTGTTGAGACTACTGCTGTTGTTGCTACTGCTGTTGTTGCTGCTACTGCTGCTGTTGTTGTTGCTGCTGCTATTGCTGTTACTGTTGCTGCTGCTGTTGGTGATACTTCCGCCGTTGGTGTTGGTGGTACCGGGATTGTTGGATGCCAGGATGGTGTTGGGAGCGGCAGGCCGAACCCCCAGGGGCTGCCGTGGTTCGACCGGCGCAGATGCGTCGGTCGAAGCGTCGGCGTGTGCGAGAGTGTTCTGCAGCTCGCAGATGTAGTCGATGACGTTCTGTATCACCTCCAGTTTGGACATTTTCCGATCCTTCGCCATGAACGGTACCAGGTCCTTCAGCTTCGACAGGTACATCTGAATCTCGGGATCGTTCTCGACCTCACGGTGGCGCTGCCGGACACGGCCAGAGGCGATGGCCGGAACCGAGGCACCCGTCGCACAAACCGCGGTGATGGCTTTCATTTTTTCACTTGTTTTATTTTTCGTTTTGCGATAACACTCCTCTCTCTTTCTCTCTTTCTCTTTGGCTCGTCAAACACTGCAAAAACTGTCACCAAAAACGGGTTGTACACTAGCAAGATAGAACACACGACAGAACAAACCGTTGGGTGCACTGAACTGCTGCTATTTGCTGAATTCAACTTAGAACTTGCAAAAGAGGACGTTATCCTTCACTCGGCTGTACCGTGGTAATGGGTTCACAAACGAACGGTCGCGACTGCCAGAGAAAACACGTCCTTCCGCCACGAGATGCTGATCAAAAGTGAGAGAAGAGACACCGCCAGAGAGGCACGGCCATTGGCACGCATGCGTTCGTACAACGTACAATAGCGTACATAAATTGTGCTCCCGTTGCCTACCTGGCTCAGTAGTCGAAACAACTACTGATGAAAATCAAAAACTTACTTTATAACTTTGCATTTACCTTAATATAGCCGTAGAATATACTGGGAATAAAATGCGTGAGTGATCTGTAAAGCAAAGTTGTAATTTATCGCATGGCTTGATGCCGCTTTTTTGTCCGTTACTCTACCTCTCGGTTTTATGCTCGTTCTCGCCTCCTCTTTTATGTCAACACAGCAGCGTGAGCATGAACGATCTGCGAGAGCATAAGCACCAATCATGCTCCCAAGCAAGATTCCTTCAATGGCGCCCTCGCGGTATCCACAGAAAGAAGCCACAAGCACTTTTCGAAATCCAAAATGAATCCGGTTTCTGCATATTTGCTACCCCTGTGCCCGTGTCTCTTATCTCTACTTTTGCAACTCTCTTATCTACACCCTTTTTTTTTTTGCAACACAAAAATTGGGCCAAGGCCCAACCGATGAGACTGCGCCATTCGAGGCGACGTTCAGTGGAAATGCATTCCATCTGCATCAAGTGCATCTTCGCCGAGAAGAGCCGTTTTCCATTAAAAGGCAAACCTATGGGAAATGGAAACTTTCACGAATAAATTTAAAAACCCCTATCCTCTCTGTTTGGCCCGCCGGATGTACGCAAGTGTAAGAAGCTAGCAAAGGGGCAGGACAGAAGACAGGAGAGGCGGCAGAGGCAGAACAAGGCGCACAATCCCCGACACGGTCTGAAGAGGGACAAGCCGGGGGCCGGTTGTTCGGTTCCCACATCGCCGAAAGCTCGTTACAATCTCTTCTGGGCAAACAACAGGACGGCCAAAGGGAACGGAGGGTATGGGATGCGACGGAGGGTTGCGGAGAGGTGAGGTAGAAGGCACAAGTGTCCCAACGAATGACCAACGAAAGCAAACCCACCCCGCACGCATAGACCCCTTCCTGTCGTCGCATACATACACACTTCCTTCTTCTCATCCTCCTCCTCCTTCCATCCATCCTTCGTGCATTCGACCGAGTACACGGCAGGCCGGGGCTATGCGTGAGGTTCTGGTTTTCTTGGAATCATGCAAAGCATCACGGCGCACGGATTCGAGATAAAGAATGTGTAAGAACCGAGCCCGTCACCTTCTCTTATGCTTCCTTTTTACTCGACCAAGTGTAGCGAGAAGCCCACCACCAATATGCCTGGAGGCGAAGACGAGAATGAGAAGAGAGAAGAGGGAACGAGGAGGTGGCCGTTCGAACGTCGAAAGTTCAAAAGTAGCGGTCTCGAAGCGGCATGAAAACAAGTTATGAATCTCACCCTCACCTTGGAATCCGGACTCTGCACACCGAAGATCTCTGGACCAAGAGCAAACACAATGGCCGCAATGGTCCGCGCCTGTTGGTTGTTTGCGTGTGAGATGCATTCTTCTTCTCCTTACTCCGTGTCTGCCTTTATGCTTTATGGGGTTGTTCATCTCTCGGCGACGTACGTGTCCCTTCAGCCGTGGCCTCCCACACATACACACACACACACACACACACACACACACACACACACACACACACACATGGGGCACAAGGGCAATAGGAGGAGGCCAAGTGAAGAGTTGGGTCTTGCCTGTGTTTTCCTGTTATGTTGGCTGCTCCATTCTCGCACAAATCTCGAGCCTCTGGTTATAGGCTGTAGCGGTTGAATCAACACAAGTGTTTCAACCATGTTTTGAGACCAGGAATGCTGTGGCATCTTATGTCTTTTCGGTAGATTATCACAAGTTGTATAATAAATATTATTCTACTTTAAACGAAAAGAAAAGTTTTCTACAATATTTAGTTGATCATAACGCGGAATAACATGCCTTAAAGCTTGCACCATAAGATTTTTTAAAAATCCTCCTTAAAATCTTACATCATAATACGCATTGTTATAACTAGGGTTTGTATGCTGTAGACTGTATAACACGAGTGGTTGGAAAAACTAGTTAAATTGTTTGTAAACGGCATTCGAAGAAACTCGAAGCAAAGTGAACGATCGCATTAAACGGACGAAGGAGGGTAGCCCGAAAAGGGAAAGAGCGATCGGGAAGATTTAAAAATCACAAAAATGGCCAAATTTCATACCACCATTCCCACCATAACAAGGGTTTTGTATGGTTTTGTAGCAAGGCAAGGCGTAAGGAAAAAAACCCACACAAATTACCTTCTTCGTTCCCATAACCACTACCTGCCGGTGCTGCTGTTGCTGGTGTGTCCTGGCCAAAAAGGGGATAATTTGCCGTCGTTCTTTGCAGGTGTTTAAGTGCTTATGAGCGTTAAATGACGATGCAACCTACCCACTTGTCTTGTCCTGTGTGCATCCGGGTCCCTTTTGTGATCCACTGTGGCCATTCAGGTAGCGCTCATGCTGTGCACGTTCAAACGAGTCTACCCCCGGCCCCGGGTATGCACAGGAGGAGGAAGACGACCTCAACGGTAGGAAGAATCCTGGTGCTGAATGAATGGTGGTCGAGCTTCGAGCGATCCTCTGATTTCTCCTGTGTCTGCATGCATGGTGGGAAAGGAATGTGAGACGTGATCACATAGCCTCGATCGTCAAGACGGCAGCAACTGCATAATGTTAAGCTCAAGGTTGTATCCTCTTTCAACGGCAAGCATTATTGCAACACTTAGCATCCTGTTCGGAAACCGGGAGGATGTCCTTACATTCATTCATAGAAGTATCTAGCAAGTGTTTTCACGGAGAAGCCATAAACCACACACACGTACCGCCATGCGGCTTGTATCGGGACGATCGAGATCTAGGTTGAGCCGTCTATACAAAAGTGGTTTTCCTCTTTCCCAAACAGAGATAAGCTCGGTTCACAAACCTTCTTTTTCGAAGACAAATGATCAAATATTTTTCCAAGCTCCGTCGACCGATATCATCAAGCTGGACGAAGGCAAATGCGTTATCTTCAAATGCTTTCGATGCTTTCCCAACAACGCTTCGCTTCGCTTTGTTGACATCCTGTCGGGCCGATAACCGAAACCGGATCGATTGCGTTGGTCAGGCTTGGACTACATTCTGCTGACCGCGTAAATATGTGCTGACTGCGTAAACATGTTCCGTTCCGTTCTCCAAAATTGAATTCTTAGCATATTTATTACTGACTCGAACCTTGGATCATTGTACCATAAAGATCGAACCATGGTTGTAAGTAGAAAAAAGGCAGATAATTTAATGCACTCCCAGTGCTTCCCAGTGGTCTCATGTTCCTAGTCCCAGTCGAGCATAATGAATGTGGGACACGTGCCTACCGTAACGAACGTCAGTTAGTTAGTTAGATTCCATGTCCCTTGGAGGGCGCACTCATCATTTCATTTTTTATCCTCTTTAATTGCAAAAGGGGGAGAGCGCAGAGTCGCAGAAGAACTACAATAGCTAGCAATAAAATTTAGTTGAAACAAATCAGTTTATGAATTACAATGCTTTAGTTAATAACTATTTTCATTACATTCCAGTTTCTAAAATCTATTAAAATAAGTTATATTGGTTCACCCGAATGAAGTGTGAATCATTTTGACCTTTCCCTGTTTCTTCTTCCCCTTGCTTCGCGACATAGCTGCAGCTGCATCGGTTCCTGTGGGAATCTGCTGAGTCCCGTGTGATATTATCCTGCGGGCCCTAATGGGTCGCCTTTTCCCATCACCCCGCAGAGTGCGGTGTGAGTGTGGGAAATTCGGATTGCAATTCCGGTATCAGCTGTTATTGCAGCGAGCGGGGATTTAGCCACGCGTTTGTTGAGAGGCTGCCAATAGTTTAATAATTATTTAGACGTTTAGAACGATAGAGCATAATTAATTCGATGGTAGAAACAACAAGCAGTCTGTTCGTCGCAGTGAAGGATTCTTAATGAAGCTATGAACTTCTTACAACGTCCTTGGAACTAACTTGGAATCTTTATGACCAACGCGGTTGGCCAACGCCGTTTAAAAAGTGCGAAATAGTTCAACTGATCAGACAAACGATTCCCGTATTACAAAAGGTATGCAATGTGGCCGCTAAGTGTTTAAGCGGTCACTAAGCAGTCACTTTGTATGGCAGGTCCAAAACCTGGCCGCGTAGTGGCCGTTTAGCATCCGTATAAGTTTTTTCATCGAATTCATCGCAAAATTTCGTAAAAGCTGAGGCCTGAACCCGGTCTCATAAACGAACCTCGATTCTCCGACCACGCCAGAAAAAATCACGAAATTTGCGGCCGGTTCTTTTCCGGGTAAAAAATTGATTTCGTCTCGAAGAAGCGAGGTAATAAATATTGCTAGTTCAACCGCGAATGTTAATTCTTACTGTTAATATAAAGTGACAAAGGAAAACGGTTGCCACGCTCCCAGTTTAGCGGTAAGTAACAGAGATTCCTTCAGCTCCACGTGTTTGTTAGCAGATGATGCTTTTTTCCGTGTTTCACCTGAATTTATTTGATTATATTCTACGAAAACTCTGATGCTAATGAAAACCCCCAATAAATGTCTTCATTCGTCATTCCCAAAGCCCCAGTGCATTAATTACGTTCTTATCTGTTCTCGTCGTTTCAACAGGTTTTTCGGGGCAGCAACTCGCAAAGAAAAAGGTAGGTTATCTCTGCTGTGCTACGGTACTTTTGGTTCGGTGGCAGATGATGCTTTTTCCGTGTTTCACCTGAATTTATTTGATTAACACAAACGAAAACTTTTCTGATGCTTCCAGAAGAATCTTTCAAACTTTTGGGAATGTTCCATGTAATGTATGACTAATAGATGGCTTGCTCTCTGTTTTAGGTGCACCGGCAGCGAACCACACGTCAGCGTAAGTGGAACGGCGAGATGTATTCTGGTTTAATAATTTCGTGAAAAGCAGTCTGATTCGCCGATCGTAAGTATCTGACGGAATCTTGTTGATATCATTGGAATAAAGAATCTGAAATCGAACACTACGTATTTCTACGTTTAATTTTGCATGATGACATTACGATTTTAGAAGCCAACTGTTCAACTATGACGATATCATTCTCCTCTCGCCCTGCTCAGGAATGAAGCCACCCTCTTGAACTTAAGTAGAGCAGGTTGCCTCGTGTTATGTTCGATCTAGATATTTATACTGTTGAATAGCGCATACCTTTACGTCCGTGTTTTGCACTGATAAATGAATTCTTGTCATGATCGATTGAGAACATTTTTCATAGCCTTCATAAAACATATGGCAGATGACAGAGTCGAGCCGGCCAGCGGCGGCTGAAACGCAACCCGAACAGCACTAGAAATTTTCTAAAAATACATCTCCTTTAGGACGTGATCGACGATGGTTATTGGAAAGGGATCCTCGTATCCATGGCAATGCTGGTTAGAAAGTATCGTTTCCATACCCCTCACCCACGAAAGGCGATGATCAAAAGGCTTGTGATTTCCTCGCACCAACGCGTCAGATAGCTTTGCTTGTTCGCTGCTCAGCGACATTTAACTCTAGCGAGAGGCACACTAGATCAACTTCATAATGTGGTTGAAAGGTTTATGGGTTGAAAAAAAAAAGCAGCAGCACATCTGCGCACCAGCCGCCCATCTCGCGGTTGTATGGGAAATGCGCAAGCGTTTGCTTGTGTGGTCGCGAGAAGTTGGCATTCGCGCCTGGCCTAACCACCTCGACCAACCCCTTTTCTATTGGGGACGCTCTAACAAGCGGAAGAGGGGACTATTTATTTACATTTATGTTTCTGGCGTTGTTGTTCATTAAATGCGGCTCTAAACCAATGTCAAGGATCACTATGGACTGTTCTGTTCAACTGAAGTGGTCCAACATATCGATGATGCTCGATCGTCAATTCAACTGGCCTCAACTGTGCCACTTGACGACTAAACATTACAAAACGAAT
>NC_064874.1:89171901-89174401 GCF_943734745.1 Anopheles darlingi
ATAGTGCAGAGTAGCTACAGCAGAGAGGAGCAGAATAAAGAGGACGAACCGTTCGCCGTAGTAGATAAGATCCCTGTGGAGCCCGCAGTGGATGCGTTTAAAAATTCGCACAACTCCTCGGCACTCGTCCACGAGAAGGATGATGATGACGACGACGACGTGGTCGAAAGTGACTACATGAATCCGTATGTGAGCATCAGGCATGATAAGGAGAAAACAGCCGTAGCTGCTGAGCCAGCAACAGAATCAGCTGCTGCGGCTGCGGCGGCTCCCATTTCCGTACCTACAACGTTCACAAGTGTTGCTCCACCAGAGGAGCCTTTGCCAACGGCTGAAGTGGAAAAGCCCGCTGCAGCACCGATTCCGTCGACCAATACTGTAGTGACTACGGCCGTGGCCGATGCACCAGCAGCAGCTCCAGCGGCCAAAGAATGCATCGAGATCGAGCAAATGTTTAAGGACTACGGACTCGGTGAGTTGGGGAGAACGTCGTCATCCTTGCACACCCGGCACCTCGGTTAGGTAAACGCTCCCAAAGCGCTGCTGCTCCTAGCCGTTACGCGAGCATGCGCAATAGAGGTTGTATAATGCACACGGGTCCTTTTTGCGTCTCGCCACTAGTTCGGGGGCCGGACGGACATTTGTCCTGGATTTAGCAGTAGTATTTGTGCCACAGTGAGGCAGGGCGAATGAATTTTATTTCGCATGTCACATCACAAAGAAGAATGTAAAAATCGATAATTACATAGAAGCTCTTTTCTTCAGACAACGTGCGTGCTGCCATTAGTTCGAAGCGAGTTATCAGAAAAAAGGGGGAGAAAACAATTTTCACCTCTCAGCCCACGCGCAAAACGGAAACGGAAACGACGCTTTCCTTGTTCATTGTTGGTGCAAACGGATTGCCAGTGTCAAAGCAACATGAACGGATTAGAAGGAGGCTGCAAATCATCTCCGCTTTTCATTTGTAGTGTGATTAATCCATGTACGTGCGACAATCTAAGCCTATCGTTGGCAAGGACTGGGACTTTGGGACTGGGATTTTGAACCCCTTTCTCGCCTTTTCTCCTCCTCGACGATTTGTGAACCGTTCAAGTAACTCCAACAACTCCTTTGCTCTTCTCTTGCAGATGCCTGGTTCAATCCAGCGAAACTACACCCAAAAGGTGAGTATCAGGAAGCGGGATGGGTGCCTTTTTAAAATTGCATCATGCCATTACTTAACTATCTGGCCATGTGTGTCTGCTTCGATTTTCGCTTCGAGAAGCACCGTTTTCTTTTTATTTGTGGTGGCGTTTTTCCCTGCTTGCGCAGTTTTCCACGCTGGGCATAAGGGGTTGGTCCTAGTTTTCCCCTGTCCCAAACCAGAACGATTATTATCATTGGCTAGGGAACAGTCGCTGTGCAGTGAGGCGTGTGTACATAATTTATCCAAAACGCATAATGCACACGCGAATGATTCATCAAAGGCGGCGGCTATCCTGAAAAACGGAAGGATGCGCGTCCGTGGCGGCTTGCTTGAATCGTTATCTTTGCAAATGATTTGCTAGAATTCTTCTCTCGCAAGAAAGTGTTGAAATCGGGTTTTATGAATTTTTAAAAAAGTTATGATACAAAAATGTAGTTTATCCAAACTGCGTTTGGTGTATAAAAACGTGAGGATTTCATTAAAAATCAGCGAACGGAGAGCAATTTGCGGATTACAACCCTGACTGCCAGGGCTGGTTCACGGAGCTAACTCACTACAGTGAGCCGATCGACTCGCTATGGCGAGTGAGCGAATGTGGACGAGCCCTCAAAGTTTTGGTCTTCGCAAAATAAACTCGTTCCAAGTTCAAAAATCGCTGTAAAAAGGGGGTAAATTTTATCTTTTCTGAAGAATTTGGTGCTCGGTCGTTCTCTGCAAAAAGCAGACCGGGAAAGTGCAAACTGCAACGCGACCACAGAACCACAGATCCAGATACAACGAAAAAGGATTCTAAATCCGACCCGAACGTGAATGTGCCGAAATCGGGCATAAAAATAAAATAGTGACCAAAAGTTATTAATAAACGCGGTGGTGCTCTCCCTTCTTTGCACCGATCCGTGTGCCATTTCGGTTGTGAATTAAAGTTCTTCGTTCCGATTCGATTGTGCACTAGCCGCCGCCAGTTTTAAGGCCGGGAACTTGGTGGATGAATTTATAAATATAGTGTCCACATATATTCGTCCGCGAAGGAATCGATACACACGATGGCCGCTTCGTTGTGTGATTTGAAGATTTTGGAAGCTTCGGATTTCACCAAAGAAGGATGTAAGCAAGAACCCCCGAATCCTACTCCTTTTCAGTCCTGCGACCACCTTCTTCCGCTCCCGAATATCCTCGATCGCCTTTGATGCCACCAGCCACCACCAATCTACGCTCGCTTTAGATTGCGTAAAATGCATCTCGCCCCGTTAGAATCATATTAGGAAGCGAAGGACATCATTTGGAACCGAAGCCCCCCAACCGGGCAGGTAGAGC
>NC_064874.1:89181901-89191901 GCF_943734745.1 Anopheles darlingi
TGAAACACAATAATTTAATATTATTCTCTACATATTTATCTACCGCTTGCTTAACGTAAGCGTTCTCCCACCGTTCTTTGTCTCTGTCTCTCTCTTTCTCTAATTCCTCTCTTTTTCTGTGATCCGCGAGGCGAACGATCATCGTCGCGCTGCTGCTGCCATAGTAGTGGGAATTCGCGATCGAGGGAGAGTGGCAGGATGTTCTTACGAGCCTAGGGTGTATGTATGGCGAGCGCGAGTCGTTAGTATCTAGCCTAGAGAGAGAGATAGAGAGATTGTGTGTGTCTGTGCGCGGTTGATCCTGGGCGTGTGATCATGATGATGATAATGATTTGAATGAAATGCGGTTATAATGATGGCCGGGCCGTTGTGGGTTAAAACACGAAAAAGGATAACACGCTTCTCTCGTGGGTAAGTTTTTGGGTGGTTTCATTTGTATCCATTTTTACAAAATTATATTTTTAATGTTTTTTCACACATTTCGTCACCGTTCTTGGCTATCGCTTCTCGAGAGTGTGGGATTAGGATTACAGAAATATATGGAAGGATATCCCTATTAGTGTTGTTTTATAAATTTTTCACTTCGTCCGATTTAAAGGTAAGGCACTTTTGATAAACACGCGCGCACGCACACACCGCGCACCTTCCTGATTTGAGGTGTTATTGTATGAATCGCGGGACCGTCGGACGGGAAGGTGGGGCGCGTGAGTGACGAGGGGATGCGCAAATGTTTTCTAAGAAACATTTATGGCCGACAATCCTGGGAAAGTTGCGGAGAACGCATTTGCCCCATAGTAGTTACTGATCTGTGGAATGTGAAATCATTTGCATCATCGTTAAACGGGGTGCATGTGATAGTTGCGTATGATTACTGGAGCTGGGGGGGACTAACAAGCGCAGGAAAGGAATCGACAGAGAGATAGAGAGATAGAGACAGATGGAGATAGATGGTAGGACCAACGGGACACACTATGACACAACAAACAGACGAACAGCTAGACAAAACAAATACAAGTACTCCGCGGGGAGGATCCGGCGATCTGGCGGTCATTATTTTGGGAGACGGCGTCCGTTTTTCTCTTTGATTGGAGGGTCTCTTTCGTCTACACTCTCAAACTCTTGCTTTAACTAACTAATGATTAATGCGCATTGCATGAAGCTGTTAGTGGCGTGATCACTTATCGACTACTCAACAACGAGAATGTGTATTACACTAATGCCTCAAGGAATCGTTCTTAGAGCGATTGCCTGAGCGCGTGAGAAGAGTGGAAAGAGGGGAGAGACCTTGGAACACACGCTTGTCCTACGCATAGCTTATTGGTTGCTGCGTGTGTATGTGTGTGCCTAGTTTGTTGCGCGGAGAAGGAGGAGGTGGTGGTCCCGGGATGCGCCTGGGATGGGTTGTCGTTGGCCAGCAGAGCAGGATTGTTTAGCTTACCAGTTCGTCATCGGAATCCGATTCGATGTCACTCTCTGGTGGCGACGTAGGATCCGCACCCCGTGTCGTCAGTTGCTTCGCGATCAGCATTTTGTTTTGCAACAGAGCGAGCTGGTAGGCCGTAAGGCCGGCGTACGTTTCCATATCCAGAGCAACGCGAGGACACTCGTCCAGCAGGAAGTTGGCCAAATCTTCGTTGCCCTGCTCGATGCTTATGTGCAACGCACTATGTCCGGACTTTCCTTCCTGAAATGGAGCGCAATGGAGAGAAAGAGAGAGATATGGCGTTGTTAAAAGGTGACGTCAATTAAAGGTCGGCCCATTACGGGCACGTGCGACACTTACCCTTGCGTTAATATTAGCCCCAGCATCGATTAGGCATTTCAGAATCGCTATGCTGCCCGTCTCGGCGGCCAAATGCACGCACGTTTTGCCTGAAATGGAAAGACCGAAACATAATGCGATTAGTTATCAGTTTCAGTTCCCGCCGAATACATAAGCCCGGAATAACCGTAAATGAAATGGGGATTGTTTTTTTTTTGTCAATCGGATTTCACGTAACTACCCACACCACCCGAACCGAGTGTCGACCCCTCCCCTTGGGGCCACTTGCGGAATCCGTGATAGAGGAAAAAAAAAGACGTAAAACACGTCGAGGCCCGGAATTTCCCATTCCAGCTGTGCAAGATCATGCAGAAGAAAAGGGAAGGAGGATGGGTGGTGCGCGTCGTGTAGGAAATAACTTGATTGTGATCGGAGCAGCAGCAACAACAGCAGCAGCAGCAACAGGACGGCGGTATCAATCTTATTCCGGATTTACCGTTGGGGAAAGTCACGCAAAATTCCCTACTACACACAACAGCTGTGTAACGGGTTGGTGGGAGGGTGAAAGGTCCAACTACCCGTTACTGACCTTCACTATCAGGTGACGTCGCATAATGTTGTACATGGGTCTCTTTGATGTAGAGAGGTATAGAAAAATAAAAACCTTCGTAACAACTATACGCAACATAGCAAACATTGACGTAGCTCAAGGGTGGATAGACCAGAGCAGCGCGCACGAGGCACTGTTGCATAGTCTGGCCTGACTGGGGGTGTGCGTGTTACCTACACACAAACGACCGCGAACGGGTGTTGGTGCGTGGTTGCCTCTCGTTTTACAAGAATCTTGGGAAAAACCCAACGTCCACCACACAACAGCCCCGCCGCCGCCGTCGCCCTCGCCCGCGCTGTCTCGTAATTCCCATCCCTCGTCGCCTTCGCCTTCGTTTCGCTTCCCAAATAGGTCGGCACCGTCGCCGTCCTGGGATTTCTGTGAGTGTGGGAAATACACGTAGAAAGTTTGGGTTTTCCAACCGTTCCGAGGACTCGGGTTGAGTGTGCGTCTTGTGTAAACGGAACCCGCCGCCACCCGCGCCTGTTGTGACCATCACCCGTCCGTGGCGTGTGGATTCCAACGGATGCGCCGCTGTGCGCCACATTTCTCGTGATTCACGTACATTCCTAGCGCTTCTCCACTACTAAAATAATTCGGATTTTGCGCAGTCGAGGGTGATCTGGCATCGATCACTAAATTTAGCGGAGACTTTTATAATTAGCCCACACATACAAACGGTCGCATTCTGGACGGTGGCTATTTCTGCCACCTATATTTTTGCGTTCGGGGTGTTGGGCGTTTGCGTTCTATTATTAAGCGAAAACGACGCTTTGACCATAAATGGGAAACATGGGATGCACGGGATGAACGGACTAGAGCACTAGATCACCGTCACCGCGTGATGATCGAATCCGACCGAAGGTGACGCATTCATTCACCAACAACATCATTCTGACGCGCCGCGACGCACCGGGGGTTTTACGTGCTATTAGCCGGATGAGCGGTATTTTTCAATGGACTTACCGTCGTAATTCCACAGCTCTAGGTTCTGGGGAACCTTCACGCCGACGACATGATGCTGCTGCATTTCGCTGGGACTGAGCGGGGTCAGCAGTTCCTTTGCACAAAGCAGATTGGATTGGCCACAGGCAAGATGGAGCGCGGTGTTTCCGTATGCATCGCGTACCGTTAGACTGGCGCCAGCCAGCACCAATCGTCGGACCGTTTTCGGTTGATCCATCAGGACGGCCAGGTGCAACGCGGTGTGGGCCGCATCGTTCTGGATGTTGAGGAACGGTGCCGGAAGGTTCGCCACCAGTTTCCTTACCAATTCCGCGTTCTCCGCGTAGATGGCCAGATGCAAATTACTGTCAACGAGCAAGCGAGGACACCCGAGAGAGTTAGCGCAAATTGATGCGATTAAGGTTCCAGGGCGTGTTTGTAAACTTACGTATCTCCCATGTCATTCTGATGGTTCCAGGGAATCTGCTCGTTGGTGCTTCTCAATCGCTCGAAACGCTCGCAGATGTCCATGATGTCGCAATCGGGCGCCTTTAACTCGATGTCCGCCACCATTCCGGAGTCGGGCGCGGAGTCTTCGACGACGAGCTCCTTCTGGTTGGCGGCAACAGCTGGGACGGTTCCGCTCACCGCAGGGCCCTCGGAGATGCTCTCGCTGGAGCAAACGTTCTCCGAGCTGTTGAGGTTAGGCTCGGAAAGGAACCCCGAGTCGGTGTTGGCACTTTCACAGAAATCTTTTTTGCCTGCCGCCAAGGCCTGCTGCTGTTCGCTGGAAGCTGCGGCGATCGAAACTTTACTCATTGCCGGCCCTCTAGATGAATGCATTTTTCCGCGGTACTTTAATGCGTTGTTTCGTCGTTTCCGCGCGATTCACCACACACACTTATTATCAGTAAAATGCTATCTGCTAGTGCACTTTCACAGCGAGAACGGCCTACGATCATAAAATGGCGTGTGTTTTTCACTTTCCTCTTTTCACATCCAGCAACGATTCACAGCTGTTTACGTATTTTCACACACGCTAAATTCGCACGGTTTTTCACAAAGTCTCGATAAAGAACAGGAAATTTTCTTCGCGTTACGGGACATGCGACCAAAAACACGACCGACCGCGACGAGCTCACAATTTTAATTAAAATTTTTCTTCCGAGCCATACCCCGCCTTTGCAGCGGATTTGTGGGTCACCGCGCGATGATCACCGACTCGAATTCTTGGGAAGATGAATTTTAGTTTTCGGGCTCTTATTTCACGTTTTTACGCTTCAATTCGGATACAATTGTAGTTAACAATAATTACCTCTTTCAGAACAGAACAAACTTTGTCACAAATCGTATTTAATTGGTGGTTACAAGCTACTTAATGCTCAACCAGGGGTCATAAATACAAGTGTGTTTACTCCGGTGGCCGGCGTTACGAAATCCGGGAAAAAATCCGGAAATTCCGCACGATGCTCAAAGTTTTCGGAGGATTATTCAAAGCAAAAAACCCGGTGGTAAACCAGTTATCCCGCGTAAATAGTACCGCAGTGATACCCGCGGAATGGCGACCCCCGCGAGAAGTGTGGCTCGAGAGTTTGGGCACGGTGCAGGAACAGAAATTGGGAATCCTCTCGTTGGAAAACGCCGTGTTTGGGGCTTCGCCCAGGATTGATATCGTGCACCAGAACATCGAGTGGCAACGGAAGTATCGATTCGTCAGTTTTGCACACTCGAAAACCAGAAATGAAGTGCGTGGTGGCGGCAGAAAACCTTGGCCTCAGAAAGGTCTGGGTCGAGCCCGGCATGGCTCGATCCGGTCTCCCCTTTGGCGGGGTGGTGGAATCGCACACGGACCTCGTTCGCCGACAACCCATTTCTACATGTTACCGTTTTTCAACCGAGTGCTGGGTCTCGTGTCGACGTTGTCCATAAAACTGGCCCAGAACGATCTGCACGTGGTGCAGGATTTGGAGATCCCGACCGAAGATCCGCAGTACCTGCGAGATTTGGTATCCGAGCGACTGTGGGGCCCTTCAGTGCTGTTTGTCGATTCTTCAGATATCCTCCCGCGGAACATATCTATTGGAGCCGACAGCATCAACCACATCAACCTCATGCCGGTGTACGGATTGAACGTGTACTCGATGCTGAAACACAACACACTCGTCCTCACGGAGAGCGCCGTGAGGGACATTGAACGAAAATTGATCGAGCATTTGAACCGGAATGATGCGCGTTCTCTTATGAGTAAATTTCAGCACGACAAATAAAAGTGTCATAGTTTATTAATGAAATAGAATCGTCACGGAGTTCGTTTTCCATCCGTCACTCTCCCAACAGCTTGGTCCGTATCTTCCAGCGCAGCTCTGAGTGATCGTTCTCTCCGGGGAGCTTAAATTTGTTCCAGTCTTTTTGATACGAGTGATACAGTGCAACGGGGTCACTTCGTCGAAACGATTGGCTACTCTTCGGTCGTATCCCTGTGATGGAAGACTTGTCGTTAGCTAGAGCAAGCAACAGAATACGCAGCTTACACATACACATTTTGGTAGATTTGTCGTCCTTAGACCTAGCAGATGCAGCAGCAGCAGTCTTGTTGGTGGCTTCCGCCTGGTTCTCCTTGTCGGAGGAATCGATCACGTCAGTCTTTTTAGTGGCTCGGGTCTGCTTTGCCCGGTAGCTGATAGTTTTCTCGGAGTGTAACCGTTCAAACACATTTTCCGGTGGTGCATCCGGATGTCCGCGGTAAATTTGAGTGTCGAATTTGATGAGTTTTTGCAGGTCTACGGAAGAGCGAGAGGCTTATGAAACAACGAATGGCGAGAGCAGAACTGGACTTACCTTTTTGAAACTCTTTTAGCTGTTCTGCAGTTACATTACGATAACCGAGTTGATTTAAATGCGTGAGAATTTCCCCCGCGTCTAGTGGAAGCGACATTTTTTTGGAGACGCCGACCAGCAGGATGCCGGTGTGTGCACTTTTTCGTTTTTAAACTGCCTTCTTTCCTACTAACTCACTAGATGATTACTTTTAGGTAATTATCCTTTTCTTGAGGCCGTTTTTGTAAATTTCAACAAACTTTTTCCGAATTTTCCGCTTTTTGTGGCTTGTTGTTGTTGTGTTTGCTGCGTGGGATTTTTGTGTTGGCTTTTTAATTTTATAAAGCCTCTTAAAATCCCGTTATATGACCAACGGTTTCGAAATCGAAAACGTGGTCCGTTTAGAGCGATGAGGTGAGTTTCAATTTAAAAAACCGTTGTAAAAACCGCCGTTCGTTAAAAGTGCAGGAGGTTTTAGTTTAAAAAACCTGCTCAATAAGTGCTAAGAAAAAAAAAGTTTGAATTGGTGATTTAGTCTAGCTTCAAATTATATTCAACTAATATTTCATTGCCTGCGAAATCTCAAGTGTTATCTAAAGTGAAGTGCAGTGTTATCTGATGAACAACCAATGATAAGATGCCAAGCAAAACGGGTTTTGTAAAACCAGTTCACCTTACTACTGAACTTGTGTCCTCTTTCAGACAGTGTATGCCTTCCAACCTCTCGTCTCAATCGATAAGGACACTGAAAAAACACAAGGCTCTTTCTTGCGGCTAACTCCGTCGCTAAAAAATGGTCACAGAGCAAACTAATGTACAATTAGCAGAAGGATCAACTAATTTATATTCTAATTCATTCTATTATTCTAATCAATCGTCCTTTCGAAAATGATTGTTCTAGCTAAAATTTGTTGTTGAAATCAGTTTTAGCTTGAACAAATCAAGGTAGCATACATTTAAAGCTATAACGCAAGTATGCAAATCGCAATGTAAGCGTACATTAGCATCAGCATACACTGGCAGGAAAGATTGCATTCAGAATTATAAATTTGTACAGCAGCTCCATTTTGTAAAGGCTTTCCATCTAAATCCCCCCACCTCGTCGCTTGCGCTCCCATCGCACCGTTCTTTTGCAAGATAATCAAAAAGTAAATATAGTAGCACCACCGTTCACAAAACATCGGTGGTCGTATAATCGAAAGCGAATTGATTTACTCGAACGGTGCTAGGCGCCATTCTTAGGAGGAGTTTCATTAAATGTATATGAATATTTGCTCAGTGCGGCCGGTGGGTGTGGGCGCGAATTGCAACGGCATGTATGCACACAAGCACCAGCAGCAGACATTTGAATTTTGGAGCATTCCTCATTGAAAAAGATTAATAATGAAGCAAGGAAATAATCAAGCCCGAGAATACAAGTCGCAATTTATGGCATATTTTATGTACATATGTTAGCAGCAATCGTCACAAAGCAAGAAAATTCTCGCGCAAAGTGCAATAGTTGTTGCGGACCTGGCTGGCTGGCTGGCTGGCTGGCCGCGCCCAGGACCCCGGGTGCGGCGCTTATGTACCCGTCGTACGATCGGGAATCGGCCCTTTTTTGTCGCAAATTTCCACCAAAGGCACCAACCTTGTCCTCTTGGGCCAAAAAGGAAATAAGGCATAAGGCAAGACGCGAGACGAGATATCGTCGTGTATGCACTTTTATTTGCGATGGAAATTGGAAAGGAAATGTTCGGCCACCCGCCTGGGAAAAGGGGCTGGAGAAAACAAGAAGCAGAAGCAAAAGACGAACAAAAAGAAGGAGAAGAAGAAGAAGGAGAAGAAGAAGAAGGAGAAGAAGAAGCAGAAGCCTTGCAAAGATGCGTCGCGGTTGCGGTTCCCCCGTGTGTAAAGGATCGCGGCGAGTTGACTCCGCCTCTGCTGGTTAGTTGGCGCATGCCGATAAGGATATCGGGCGTAAGGATGGCCCGAACATGGCCGAAGCTTTGGAAATAAGTAAACAAACCGAGGCGCCAGCGCCATGCTTTCGGGTTTCCAAGCCCGAACCGTACAGATGCTCCCCACCGACGCCCAGCACCGTGTGGCCGCAACAGATACCTGCCCCAAGCACTCTCCGGATTTCGTGCGCTCGAAACATAATGTACTACCACGGTGGAGCTGCGGCCAACGGTAACCAGCCACACGGTGGCAGTGATGTACATGTTGACGATGAAATGTATGTACAGTATGGCGGCCACAGTACTACTCTAGCCGGCCACACCACGGTGACTCCCAAAGAATCCCAAATATAATCCACCTGTTTTTCTTTAATTTTAAACTTATCCTGTAATCCCGCAAGTTTTCCTGTGCGCCTCAACACATAGGATGGAACTCAGCAACAACAAAAAAAAAAGGCAAAAACTGGTAAAATGTGGCCACCACAAATACTACCGGAGCCTGCGAGCGATAGTTTTCTGTAGCGGAATTCTTCCGACACTTCTCCGAGCCCGGGGATCTGCTCTGCTGCGACTATTTCTTCGTTCGTGGAGGGAGTGTGTTCCGAAAACCCTGGTATTCCAAGAGACCATTAATTCTGCGGAGAAAAAAAAGTGCAAAACCCAAGTGTGTCCCCAAGTATTGATTGGAAATCCGCCATTGAAGGAGGTGCAGCTCCGGGTACAGCGGGCCGAGAGACAAAAAAAATAGTTTTACAATAAGTCCTGGCGACTGCAGGCCCCAGATACCGATTGTGTTCTTCGTCCTCGGAACATAAGAAACTTCCTCTCTAGCTTCTCTGGTTATGTGGTGTGTGTGTGTGTGTGTAATCGGTGCTAGGCGTCGAGTTTCTTGAGTTAAAAATGATCCTTTTGTGCACTATTTGGCTGCAATATTTTCCATAAATCGGCCAATGGAATGGGGCAAGATAATCATTATACCGGACACATCCTTTTACGCTTCTCTGATCGCTAACAAGAGGGGTGGACCATCATCATCCCGAAGTGCAATAATGCAAAAGGGGCACATTTTTGTGCAAATAAGGCCGGAAGAAGGTGCGAAAAGTTGGCACCTTGAACGTTTCGTTTCTGAATGCATTTGATAACCGCAGATAACCACACCCGAAGAGACAGAGAAACGGAGAGACATCAAAGGGAATGCACGAGTGAATTACAAAGGGGGGGTGTCCTGATTTGCCAAGGAAAAATGGAAAAGCTAACGCCAGCACCGTCTGGTCCGGAGTTTCTATGCGCACCCATTTGCCCCATTTGTGTTTGCCTTTCATCAACTTGTGTTTCACCGCCCGTCGTATCGCACCCGATAAAGCGAGCTCATTTGCTATTCAAAGGATTTCAATGAGTAGCCAGCCATAAACCGGGACCGGGTATCCCCGCAACTGGGAAATCGCGCAATGCCTTCTGCGATGCCTGCGAGCTAAGAACATAGATGTTGACTAAGCAGAAACTATGACACCGGCTCGCTCACACACACACTCTCTCTCTATGTTCCAAAAGCAAACAACCAATTTTGTCGCCAGCATCTTGCAATCTGCAACCAGAACTGCATTAACGGCACACCATGGCGTGTCAATTCGAGCACAAAAGCTGCTCCATTAAAAGGGGTGGATTGATAGCTTTATCTTTTGCAGCGTTTGAACAAAAAAAAAAAAAAACAACCGTTTGATTTCTATGCGCAGATACTTTATTTACATTCCCAGTTGACATCAAAGGCCGGATCCGCAGCAAGCTACAATGGGGAGTCTGTTGGGGCCGTGTCAGGAGCAGCAATAAAACACACAAAATTCATAACACACGTACGCACTGCCGCCCGGAATGTGCCGGAAAGAAGGAAATTAATCTGATACATATCTACATGTAGCGCTACATCAT
>NC_064874.1:89196901-89204401 GCF_943734745.1 Anopheles darlingi
GTGTGTGTGAATCGAGAGAGGGAACTCGGCGCAAAAGGGCATCTCATCGCGCGCGCTCACCCCCTACATCGATGAGTGAGGTGTGCGTGAGTGCGTTTGTCGCGCACCCCGGCGGTGGTGGCCAAACGGAAATACGCACACACACACACACACACTTGTTGCACCCCCCGCGGGGGGCTGGGGACAGGTATAGTCACCCCGGCGCGGTCACGGTGACGCGATCCGACGGTCGCAGGTCGGCGCCTAGATAAACAATTAACAATTTCTGCCTCTCTTATGGCGTCAAGGTGCGTGTGTGTGTGCACCAGTGCTCACTAGATCCCTCCGCACTTCCCCTTGAAGCTGTCACAACTGTCAGCTGCTCTGCACAATTCGCACTCGCGCCTACTAGAAATGGTTGTTTAAAGTTGAATGAACAAAAAAAGCGACTCAAACGCACTTTCCACGCATACACCGCCTACTGGTACGGTGGTCCTGGTGACTTTGGTTGCTACTTTGTGACATTTGCAAAACCCCCTCACTTTCCAGCACGGGAGGAAATCATTGTGCGTGACAGACGGCGTTTCGAACCGTCACTTTTCCGGCGACGAGAAGTATAAAGAAGAAGCAAACGGTTTTAAGCAGATAAGCCAAACACAAACGGGTGTCGGCATCGCGTCGCGGGGCGCTGGAAATCGAATATCCATAAAAAGTCGATGAGGTGGAGAAAATCCACCCCACCCTCGGTCCTGCCACCCTCACCACCGAAGGAGAGAAAGAGGAGAAAATATAGAAGAAAGGTGCCCAAGGACTCTCGGAAGCACCAGAATAAGAGGCACCCACCATTCGTCGAGAGTCGAAAAATCGAAAAAAAAAGACGGGACGGGGAGTGCGGCGGAGAGGAGGGGAAAAATTTGATTCCGATCATACCGAGGAAGGGGGGTGGTCTGGTTTGGGTGGTTGAGGGGTTGGGAAAAGTTATGCGAAGAATAATAGGAAAATAATAAGAAACGTAATGATAAAAGTGGCCTCGAATGTGGGTGTTTTTCGTTCCTGGGCCTTGCTGGCCCGGGCATCGGTTGGGAGGGGGGAGGTGGTGCCCTCACTCGATATATCTAATATTTTTTTATTATCAGACGCATTTTTTTCTTCCTCCTCCGCAAAGAGTAAAGTGCGCCTTCGCCGCCAGTATGCTGATCTGCCGCTCCTTCGACTCCTTATCCCCGTTTCTGCTCCGCCGGCACACCGGTTCCGTATCGAATTTTCGGGTGTGGGCCGCCAGTTTGGAACCTGGGGAGTGGAATCGAAGGCGGAACCGTCGGGGAGAGGAGAGGCGGAAAGGCATTTTTCCCTTCTGATGCTGCTACTGATGCTGCTGTGCAAACAATCATAAACGGGACGATTCCGTATCCATATTACACGTTCGACTGGCTTTTCTCAACCGTAAGAGCATTTTCTGGTATTATTTGCGGACCTTTTTTTGGGAAAGAGGTGGGGAGGGAGGAGAAGGTGGTGGTGGTGGTGGTAGTGATGGCCTGATAGCTGCCGCTGTTGCTGTCGCTGCTGCATGCTGATAGGGAAAGGAAAGGCGTCTTGGCTGGACGCACCCGAATCCTGGGTGCGTCTTCTTCTTCTTCTTCTTCTTCTTCCCAGGGATGAAACCGGCAAACGGCAACAACATAAAAAGCGGCGGTGGTGGTGGTGGTGGCGGCGGCCCAGGGAATAATGATGCAGATCAAAAAACATAACAAAGAGACTTCCCTTCAGCCGAAAGCAGCATAAAGGGCTGGCGCGAACTCACTCCGCGATGGCCGACCGTCCGTCCGTCCGGCCAGCTCCCGGCCAGGAACAAATATTAAAATTGTTTTCATGTAACTCACTCTCTCTATCTCTCTCTTTTGTGCGTAACCATTGCACGGTGTATGGAGCAGGAACTGTTGTGTGTGTGCCCTAAAATCGGCCACTTACAAGGAAAATTGGAAAAAAAACTGAAGCAAATTATTCTTCACCCAGGGCGAAGGACTTCGTCGGGCACAGCTGGAGTTCCACCCCCGGGGAGGAGAGTGGGAGGCATTTATTTCTTTCCTCCCACTCCCACATTAGCTCCTCTCCAGGCTACATCAAATCAATCAAGCCCGTGGATCCTGTTGCGCACAGATCCAAGCCACAATGTTTTTAAATTGAGAAAATAAAATACTGTTCACTACAAACACCACTACCGGTTTGGCTCATTTGGCACACCAAGGATTCGTGTCCTAGTCCCCCTTTTCTTCCTGCCTCTCTTCTTTCTCTCCCTGGCCACCGCTAGTCCGGGTTACGTTCGGTGTGGAATGATGAAACGGGATACTAATGAATGTATTTGATTAACAGCTGGAATTGGAAAAATGTAGAACAAACCATCCCCGCACCGGCGCTCTCTCTCTCTCTTTCGCTCACTCCCCGGGTGCGAACCGGGGCGGGATTGTGAATATTTGGTTGCTGGCTCTCCGCTTGCTGAAATAAGATATAATTACTTCCGGAAAAAGTTTAATGAACTTTGAAAATATCTGCCGTGTTTTTGAGGGAGCGAAGTGGGAAGTCCGGTCCGGGTGGGTGGGTGGGTGAGCTGGCCGCTCTCTCTATCTCTTCAAAAGGATTCACTCGAGCGATGCGAAAGCCAGCGGGAACCTCGGAAGGGATCGGCGAGCGCCCCATTAAGCAAGTACAAAGCAGCAACTTAATTCCGATTAAGACTTACTCCTTTAATTACAATTGAATTTTTCTTCGCTTCTTCGCTGCTACTTTGCCACTGGCCACTCTTCACTCTATCTCTCTTTCTCTCTCGTCTCTCGTCGCTCTCGAAGTAACTCTTCAAATATTGGTTTAGACAGAGACCCATCAAACCCAATAGATACCAAAAGGCTGGTACCAGCCGAATGGGGTGGTCCGGCTTTTCGTTTGATAAAAAGATAAGCTCCCCGGACCCCCTTCCTCCCCTCTAAATTTCCCCGTTGCTCGTTGCCAGGCCGTTGGTGGCCCGGGAACCACCCAGAAAATCAAGTGTAATCGAAAACTGGAACAAAAATGACGGCACCCCCCCCCGCTCGCCACAGCACACAATGGACACAATGGAGTGTTGGTGGAGGAGGAGGAGGAGGAGGAGGACAAAGTTTTTCGGTTTTCGGTCTTCATCCGAACGACATAAACGCTGGTAATTGAAATAAATGTTTCAGTGCAGCCATTAATATTGAGGAGTCCATTGGTGTTGCTGCTGCTGCTGCTGGTGCCTTAGTCCTTGTCGGTGTTGTTACGTCCAAGGTGTCCATGGTGCCCGTGTCCGTGTGTGTGTGTGCGCGCGCGATGACAGCCGGGGCCGTTAGGAAGCCAGCAACAGAAATCAAATTACAAATGCTGCTACTGCTGCTACTGCTGCTGTGACATCCGAGGGGGAAGGCCTTCACCTGCGTTTCCCTTTTCGGCAAATCGTTTGTCTTGAAATTTTCCACCAGGGGAAACACGGAACCCGGACACCGCTCCTTCTCCCCTCTAAGCTCAACTCTCGAAGAGAGAGATAAGATGCTCAGCCGGATGACAAGTGCTAAAATTATTAAATTTATATTTTCGTGGGAATTAAATATTCTGCCGCACGGGAAGGGGAGGAAGAGAGAGAAGGCAAAGATTACATTAACGCTCCTGCGCTCCCGTCCGATGCTTCCGTCGCTCCGGCCATGTCTGGGAGTTTTCCATTATTGTGTCAGGTGTTCAACAGTGTCGGTTAATGGCTGCCGTTCGTTTTCAGTGCCGAGCTGTTCCGGAGCAGCGGAGCAGCCGAAATATCGTTGTGGTTTGAAATTAGGATCGTTTCATAAAAAATGAATATTCCAATATAGTAAGTGCATATTCATCTACATTACGCTTTTCCGCGTCCGCCGGATGATGACGACGACGAATGACGACGAATTGCGGCAAACGGCGAGTTGCGTGCTAGGTAGCCAAAGATGCCGATACTGCCGGCTGCTGTTCCGTCGACCACATCTGCGAGTTCGATCGAGTAACACTTCGACTTCGCGCCGATCGTCAGCCTCTACGGTTTGTTTCATTTTCTTCTGGGGCCTCCCCCCATGGAAAGAGAGAAGACAAATCAAATGTCAATCAAAGGAGGCTCTCTCTCTCTCTCTGTGTCGGTAGTGGCTCCATTCGACGCCATGGCCGCCCCGTTCTTCACGAGGTTGTGGCTCGTCTGTGTGTGAAATGTGTTGTTTCATGGTTGCTTTGATGCTGCCGAATAATGGTCGATTTGGAATTGGAATCCTCCTAATGCGCCTCCCTCCTTTCCCGTTTGTTTTGTTTTTTTTTTGCTTCCCGATCGCTTTCGCGGTCCTCCTTGCCTCCTCGGAGCCGGTACTGTATGATGCAGGTATGTCCCGTGGTCCCGTGGTCTCAGGTCCCGGTGCTGAGATTGACTTGAAGTTGTTGTGTTGCGCGCGCGCTCGAGGTTGCGAGAATAGCTGTATCACTTTTTAGGCGCAACGTCCTCTCCCAGACCGCAGCCTGACGTGCATTGTGTGTCCAGCAGCGGCGCGCTTTTCACACCATTTGCCTTCAAGGATCCCCTCGACTCCTTGGCCTGGTCCCCCCGTTGGGGTCTGTCACTCATTTCTCGCGTTGGTGTGCGTAATAAATACATATGAAATTAATAATGATATAATATAATTGATTCAACAATAAACATCAATCAAATCAATCGGAATAAAACAGCCGAGCCCCGAGCACCGAGCGCCCCAATAGCCGCCGGAACCCCCGCTCCCATCCAGATGCCAGATCACCATCATCATCATCATCATCATCGACATATCGGTTTTTGGGTTGCGGGGAAACTAGTTGGAAACATTAAAAGTGTACGAGTCCCTTTTATCCACGCCGCAGATAAGGAAGGCGGAGACGCCGTCGCTGCCGTCGCCGCTGCCGTCGTGGCCACCGCCAGTCGGCCTGTGTCTGGTGTGTGCGCCCGGGCGCGCGCGCGCGCTCATGACTGTTCAAAAGACGTCGTGGTCCGGGGTCTGAGGCATAACGACACAGAAACTACACGTCCCGCGGACAACATCATCATACCACAACCGATGATCCACACGCCGCCGTCGCCGCCGTTTGAAGGGTAGACGCCGATTAGGTTTTCAAAAAAAGGTTTCTTCACCAGAGCACGGAACGGGGCAAGAGGGGGCCTCGATGATGATTGTTGGAAAATCGAATGAATGAATCAAACACGGAACGGAACGGAATGGCCGGGAACCGGGGGCCGGGGATTGCTAATACGCGGCAACGCATCGCGGCCCATGAATCATAAGGTAAATACAGAACCACACGTGTGTGTGTGTGTGTGTGTTAGCGGCGTAGATAAAGAGTGTATTTATTTTGAAAAAACAAAAAGGTAGTGCTAAGGCAGCAGCAGCATG
Source organism: Anopheles darlingi (assembly GCF_943734745.1). NCBI lineage: Eukaryota > Metazoa > Arthropoda > Insecta > Diptera > Culicidae > Anopheles > Anopheles darlingi. The sequence goes on from NC_064874.1 coordinate 89,202,313, forward strand.
GCAGTCTGGCAGCCTGGCAGCATAAAAGAAGGTGCTCTCTCGCCACAAAAGGGGTACCGAAAATGCTCCTTTTGGAGGAGACGCGCGCGCGCAAATGATGAGGAGGCCGTTTCGTGGCGTAGCATGCCATGGATCTCGCGGCTCCTAGGCGCGAAATGTGCGCTTAGAGGCCCGGGCTTTTCTTCACGGCGGGGAGACGCGCTGCGTGTTCGATTGTGTGGTGATGATGGTGATGGTGTGTCTATCCCCCCTTGCCCTCGGATCCTATTGTTGCGCCGACAAAAGGCTGGCAAACGCAACATAATGGTTTATGCATATCATATAATGATTGAACTTTTCTCCGTTTTATTATGACAATCGACAGAGGAGGTGGTGGATGAGGCGGAATGGAAAGTAAGTGAATAAAAAGAAACACCAATTTACAGGCCCCCAAAACATAGCGAATCGGGAAGAAATGGTGTTTTCGGTGTTTCGCGGAGAGGGAGAATTGTAATGTTTGTCGAGTCGCGCAGCCGAGCGGCGTTGTTTTACAGTTACCCCCCGGCCCCCGCCCTGGCCAAAAACCACCTCCTAGAGCCCCCTATTTTGTCTGTGGAGCTCAAGATGAAAGAGCTGCACACCCGGAGGCCGAATGTATCGGATGTTGTTTTTACCTTTTCGATGATGATCATCCACCAATGATGATGATGATGAAGAAGATGTTGTTGGGATGTCCGCAAACGGCACCGGATTAGGACACGGCCCTCCCCGCTCCGCTCCCCTCTCTGCACACCGTTTGATCTCGATCTTTGAAGGCGTAAACAGAACGAATTTGAAACCGAAACCTCGATGGTGCTGGTGATTGTTGTTGCTGTTGTTGTTGGCGCCTCGGTTCTAAATTGCGTTCCGGTTATCATCAGCGCTGCGCGCCTTGCGGGTTGATGACCATTCGCGGCTCGCGCGCGCGCGCACGCCAGCGATCGCTAGCCGTAATGAGTACCGGCCGCGGCTCAGGAGCGCAATCGACACGCCACGTCAGCAGCTGATGTGTTTCGCCATTCCATTTCCAAGCCATCGATTCAATGCTCCTCTCTCTCTCTCTCTCTCTCTCTCTCTGTGTATATGCATGCCGCATGTTCGGCTAAGCTACATGCCAGGGAGTTAATTATTTCAGTTTTGGATAATTTAACGTGGTTAATAGTTAATGGATCCACCGACTGGACCACTGTCCGGAGTCCGTAGCTGCTGTTATGCGGCGGAATATATACCTTTTTTGCCCATCGTCGTCGTAATCGTAAAGAAGCGAAAGAAGGGCTTGTTGTGCTTGCAACTTGAAGCGGAGTGGCCAGTGGTCCGGGTCCTACATTAGACAAACAATAAACTTCCCCAACACCAGTCGGACCAACCACCACATTAAAAAAGAAACACCCAGAAGGCCGATGGCCCTGAGAAGAGACGGACTGGAGGATGGTTTTGGTTGTAAACCGCTGCTGTTGCTACTGCTACTGCTGCCACCCTCCTCAAGGGGTTGTTATCTGCTATGGGCGGATGGGGGGGTGTCGTTTCATATTCCGTTATTCCGGTTACACCAGCAAATCGCACATTTTCACCATCGGCGACCGGCCCGCGACCATGTAATGGCCCGGTTGCTGCCTTCCTCCCCGGGTCCCCGTGAAAAAAGGGGTTGAAACAAACGTCTAAATGATACATTTAAATTCCATCCCTTCAATTTTTAAGTCCGATCCGCCCGGCCATCAGTCGGGCCAGCACCAGAAGCAGCACCAGGAGCAGCACCGGCTGTTTAATTAGTTTTCCGGGTTTCGGTTTCCACAAACCAAGGCGCCATTCCCCACACACACACACACACGCACTCACACGCACCGACTCCAAATGGTCTTGACGCTCCGTTTTTAATAAAATATGAATGATCTCGAATTGCAAACCATCTCCATCCAGCAACAACAGACACCAAGGATCAGGACCAGGACCAGAGGCCCCTGGGATAGACATACCCCGTGGTATGTATGTCGGAGTGAGGAAGATCCTCCCTAATGGGGAGGGTGGGGGTGGTTAGTCGCGTGGACCTACCTTCTTGGCGGCAAAAGTGTAC
>NC_064874.1:89211901-89216901 GCF_943734745.1 Anopheles darlingi
CGTGTGTGCGAGAAGCCCAGAAATCCAGAAACATTTCTTTAAACAAGACCCTTTTCTCCCTTTCCAACACACACACACACACGCACACGCACACACGCACGCACGCATGCAGAACGCTACTCATCAACTCCTGTGTTCAGGCGGCTTAAAAAAAGGATTTTCTAAAATCATCTTCCGGCGACCGACGACCCTTTTATCCGGTGCCCCGCATGTGGATCACTTTCAACTCTTCGACGGCGACGACGATGACGACGTACGTACGTGCGTGCCTACGTGCGTGTGTCTGCCAAGGTTACCTACCGCTAACCGGCCCCTACCTCGGCACCGGGACCGGAAGAAGATGAAGGTACGTCCGGAAAAGTATCGATTCGCCCGGTTTTTTGGACCATGAGGCCTCGGTCTCGCATCATCTTCGCATGGGTGAGAACAAAACGTGGGTCCGATCAAGGCCTACTGCTGCTGTTCCTTGCTTGTCACTGCCTCTCTCTCTCTCTATCTCTCGCTCGGTCGCAATAGGCGGCTCTTTGGTTATAGATATTGCTATTAATTTTTACAGTTACCTCAAAATCTAACGCAGCCCAAAACCCAAGAGCCAGAGACAGAGGGAGAGAGAGAGAGAGAAGGAGAGAGAGAGAGACAGAGGGTCGCTGACGCACCGCGCATAGTCATGTTTCTCATCGTTGCCGCCGCCGCCGCCGCCACTGCCATCGCCGCCGTAAGATAAAAGAAAGAATCATTATGTTCATTAACAAAGAAAACGGTGGCAGTGGTGGCGGAGGCGACGGCAGCGGCAGCGGTGGCGCTCCGATGGAGATGATAAAGCCCGAACGACGAAGACGGAAAATCATAATAATGAGAACTAAAAAATCATTTATCTAAATTTCACCACCTCTCCACCAATATTTGATTGATACACCGCCCCCCAACCGGGTGGAGGAAAGCGGGATGGGGGGAAGACTTGTGGTGAGTGACCGGACAAGATAAAGCAAAAATTTAATTACATAAATTCGGCGGCGGCGGCGGCGACGTCATATACACCGCGGTGGCCGCTTCTCCCTAGGCCCTAGGCTCCTTGGTTTAGTGTTTAGCCACCGAGAAGGGGGTGAACGACGTTCTAGGTCCCCCCCTTTCCCCTCCCCCCGGGCCGCATGGTGCTGCTGCTAAACGTTTTCGGTTACTAATGATACCCAGCACCGTTCGTTCACCGACGTTTCGGTTACGAAAAGTTTTGTCCAGGGGGTGGGGCAGGGTTTGTCCTTCAACACGCGCCTAATCCAAATGACCGCAAGGACCACCAAGGATAGGGGTTGACACAGTTACTGGCGGGCGAGTGGTTGCCTTTTTGTTGCTGCTGCTGCTAATTAGTATTAGTTACTGTTTTTCCAAGCTCCAAGCGGCATCATTATGGTGTGCTGTGTGGATGGCTCTTGAGTCTCTCTGACGAGCCGAGAAGAGCTTCAGTTGCAGCGTTCCAATCGAAAAGACCTCGAAGCGTTCAATCAACGTAACGACTATGACGACGACGACGACGACGCTGGTGTTGGCACCACTGATTGCATTCGGATATGAATAACTTATGCTGCGGTGGGGAGGGAGAGGTGGACGGACGGGTGGATGGATGGTTGAGGGCCATTGAATGGAAAAAATGATGCAGGAAATTCGCTTACAAGCGAACGCTCCGCTCACAAACATAAACGGGCTTGAAAATAAAAAAAAGGCTTGCAACAGCAAAACGGATAACGCCTTTTGCCTTTTGCTGACTGAATGGATCAATTTCGATTAACCGAACCAAAGAGGAGAGGGAAGAGAGAGAGAGAGCGGAGGTCGGTGCATTGGCGGTGCAATTATGCGAGGCGCACTGAATGGCAATGGCGGCCCCGGCGACTGGCATTTAGAGATGCACATTCAATCTCGGTGTCAATATTTGTCCGTCGATAGTCCGGTCCGATCCGAGAGTCGATGGACCATTTTCCTTTCCGCTAAACGGTCCAATAAGGAGGGACGGTCACAGCCAATCGAGCAGCCATGGCATGGATTGAGCTGAAAGAAAAACGCTTGAAAGGCTCCCCCCGAAGGACGGGGGAGAGGGTGGGTGGAAAACACTTGGCTCAATCGATGGGCATACTGAGGAGGGGGGAGGGGGGGCCTGGCTGGCCGGGTGGCTTATCTTCTGGTTTTGCGCCATCGTGTCCATCGTGTTTGCGAGGAAAAACGATTTGGAGTGCAATATACACTCTTGCTGCTGATAGAAAGTCAATAGCAGCAGCAGCAACGAGAGAGAGAGAGAGAGAGAGAGAGAGAGAGAGGCGCCGAAAGCGTGTGTCGTCGCCTTGGTGGCCATCCGGAGGGGGCGGATCCTGGTCTGGACGAGGTGGTAGTGCTGGCGAATGGCGATGATAAATCATTTATCATTTTTGATATCAAAATCAGATATGAAACTTATGTTATTTTTTATCTAGCCCCCGTGGTGGTACGTGGTGGTCAGCCCCCCCGGGTGCGTGCCAACGGTACACGAAAGTTTCACAAACACACACGGGCACATGTACAGGCTGTGTGCGTGTTTTCCAGGCTTTTCGCCCAAAAACCTCCCCGACAACGTGTTTCGTAACGAATCAATCATTCGATTTTGTTTCTTGATATATTAGTTTTTTGGTTGCCTCAGAGGCAGATTGACGATGTTCAGGCTGCTCCCGGGGCCCCTGTTATATTGGCTTCATTCATTCATCATACCAATATTCCCCGAGCCTCCCCCCTCCCCGGACCATCCGTCGAGCGTGCCGGGAATAGAATGTTCCATTTTATTGCGACGACGACGACGACGACGATGGCGATGGCGAGGAAGAGGACGAACGGTTGGTCCATCGTGTGGGGATTTAATTTTATTGTTCCAAGTGTGTTTAATTGAATTTGGTTGCTCCGTGAGGTGGTCCCCCGGGGCGTGTGGTGTATCCCGGTTCCTAACCGTATCTTTCTGGTTTGCAAAACATAAGTCATTTTGTACCGAGACGCGCACCACATCGCCATCGCCAGAAAGTTTTCCCCAAGACAACAACTGTCTCGATGTGTTCGGACAACGGTTACCGGATAGCGTATACCGTAATCATCCGCCAGGGAATAGGACGATGACGACGACGACGACGACGACATTGGCTACTAGATTGTCAAATTTGGACACCAAACTTTAAAGCAACAAATGATTGATCGGTTGAAAACGCGCGCCGCATCCCAGGGCCTGCTGCGTTTTACGAATCGACTACGAAAACAGCGAACAACTTCCAACTTTCACGGGCCTGGCCCGAAAAAGCCGAGGGCGCCCCGAAAATTTAGCGTTTGCCGCTCTTTTCTCCAATCAAAAATCCATTAGCTACGCACGGGAGACAAAAGGTAGAGCGCCGCAACGCCGTTGCAAAAAGGGTTGTTGCTGTTACTGTTGTTGCGCGCCTGTCAACTGCATCGATGATTGAACGGAAAGACGCCACCCTGGGTTCCAGGTTCCGGTCCCGCGGTCCCGCAACCGAACCGAAGAAGTTGCGAACATGTCCCCTGAGGGGGGCAGAACGGCGCGTGAAGGGAAGGGAGGGTGGCGGTGCTTATTACTTATCAAAAACCGACGCAGAAACCAACCGAGAACCGAGTTTCCGTTTCCGTTATGCGCGTTCGGCGGTAAAGACAAAGCGGGAATTAAATGTTTCCGCGGTGTTGCTGCTGCTACTGGATGGATGGAGGGAGTTTTCAAGGAAGGATTGAAGGAGAAGGCTGGGAAAATTGCTTTCCGGTGGTTGCTGAGATGCTCGTCATACGGGCACGCTCCGGACTGTGCGGGATGCGGAACATAAATATTAATGGCAAAATGAAATGACATGCCCGGAGAGAGGCAGAGAGAGGGAGAGAGGGAGAGGTAGTTGTAGTCGTGTAGGTTTCTTATACACACGGCGTAGTAACGAACACGACGTCCTGGTGGGACTGACATCCCGACCGAGGATCCTGGAGTCGGAAAAGGAAAGGATTCGATTGCCTTCACAGCATGGCAACTCCACCGCCAAATGGCGTTAGAGAGAACCTGGAGAACGGGTTGTGCCGAACGGAGTGCACGTCCGTGGAGTATGTGGAGGACGAGGAAAAGGAGGAGATAAAAGCATAGGAGTAACGGTAATGAAATACCGAAATATTTTCGTCGAAAGAATTCGTTAATCATTTCGAGGGTTTGTTCGTGCTTTCCCGTCCACCCGTCCTGCAACCGGCAGCGCGTCGCGACTATCAAGTCGCTTCCAGCGTGCGTTATGAAGTTTTAATTGCTTTCGATCGGTGCTTAGGTAGGAGATGTTCCCGGGCATGCTATGTGCCTCTCGCGTGTCATATGAGGCCCGGTACTTTCCGTGGAAATACACCCACACACACACACATACACGCTGGTGCTCCCTCTTGTTTTCGGACGCCGGAACTGCCGGAAAAACGGATTCGACAGGACAAGCCAGGTTCCTGGTTGCTCATCTCGATGGATCCCGAAGGTAACGAGAGCGCGCCTCTGATTCGGTATCATATTCGAAAAGCGATACCAAAAACCCAATCATCCCTTCTCTTCCTGTAGGAATCTGCATGTGAGTCCCTCTCCTCCCCTTTCTCCACACACCCGCCGCTAATCATAATAATGTTCGATAGCGAACGACGTCTCTTTTCCTTCGACTGGAATCGAATCCCGGGAATGTCAAATTGTTGGAATGGAATCCCTCTCGAATCTCGACGAATCGCCCGGAAATCAACACACAAAAAAAAGCCTAAACGCCCACTTATGAGGGTGGCACCCACCCCCTCACGGGGCGCCTTTTTGGCAAATGACAGTGTTAAAAAGTGTCGATTCGTCCGGTCGTCGTCGCTCCGGAGCGGATCCAGAACCATGAAAAATTGTTGTAAAACAGCTTACAGCACCACCACCACCACAACGACGACGACGACGACAGCTGAGGGCAGCTCGACTCGTGACATATGCCAGGCACTTGTAA
>NC_064874.1:89226901-89231901 GCF_943734745.1 Anopheles darlingi
GCCAGTGGAGGAGGGTGGGTATGACAGTTCTCAACCCCTATCGGGCACCATTTTTCACTCCGCAAACTCCGCAACTGTCCTGCTGCTGCCGGTATGGAGACCGTTTAGTCGGTCGGTCGGTCGGCGCGCAGTCCCTTCTATTTTGCAGCAATTTGAATATTTGTAAACGCAGCAACAGAGTATCAGGAGACCAGGGACAGAGGGGACGAAGGGTGACAAGGGGGTGACTCCCTCCCTCCCACCCTCTCTCCCTCGCATAGCACGCAACCATCGGTCATATAGTGCCGGCGGATATTTGGGGAGCGCGAACCGTTTTAAAAATCGCTCAGTAGCGGTTACTCGCGTCACACTTGATCGCAATCGGTTGGAGAGGGGGTGGACCTGGCTGGCGCATATGCATGACCTTGTTTTGTTTCCATTATTCCTTCTGACACGTCGTCAGCACTCTCCCTCCCCCTCCCGTTGTGACATCGCTCGCTATCAGTCCACCGGACAAATCCCCGACTCCCCGGACACTTTAAGACAAGCAATACAATTCTATTTCCAACTGTTGTGTTGTGTTGCGTGCGTATGTGTGAGTCGCGCGTCCGTGTTAAAAAAGGGTTCGCCCGTCATCGGGCCAACATCGAGTAGGCAAGGAAAACGGTTTTAAAAGGTTTTAATTAAATACTCATTGGTTATTGTTACACACAAAAGTCGACAAACCGAGTACCTAGGACCCTGGGACTGGAGGTTCTTTGTAAAATGTCCCCATTTATGCAAATGTAGTTCGAGATGACTTTTGAGTTGCCAGTTACCTACCACCGGTGCACCCCTTCCCCGGGACCCCGGGGCACGGGCTGTGCTTGTGACAAAAGGAATGTGTCCTGTGTATGTCCTGTGTTTCAGATTTTTGGCTGCCACCGACACCGCAACAAAGGCCCAGAGAGAGGAGAGAGAGGAGTGTGTGTGTGTGTGCTGTTGGAGGCCTGGAGGAGTGTTGTGTTACCGGAAAGGACCACCGCCCACTGCTCCAGCTCGGACAGTGGTCAATAAAGCGGTGGTGGTGCTGACCGGCTGGCTGGCCGGTGCGCTGGGCGTTAAAACTGTCATTTATCCATTGTAAAGAGATCAAAGAACCGAACCACTCCTCGGTTTGCTGCTGGCCACCGGTGGATGTGATTTGAAAAATATCAAATGCAGATTCGCTCGATATTGTTACAGAGAAGAATGTCCACAACAAACTGGGTGTTGATGGGTCTAGCAGAAGTGGGGAAGGAGAGGATGTTGTGTATTTTGTTTTATTTTCCGGGGTGCCAAGAAATCTAATCGAGAAAAGTCCGAGGAACGGAGGTGTTTGCAGGTGAAGAAGCAGGGAGAGAGAGCTCTTCCTGCTCTTCCTCTCGGGGTAAACACACTAGACAACTCCTCCGGTCCTTCCTCACCCTCCCTTGGACCTCTCTAGTGTAATACTGTTACATAGCAGCTCGTTTTTCGCACGAGAAACGAGATACCATGTACTACAATGTCCTTGGTGTACAGATTAAGGCTAGCTAGTGACGCGATATGCTGTGTCCTTCGTATTCCCGCACCCTGCGCGCGTGTGTGGGTGTGTGTGTGTGTGTACATAAGACGGAGGTGGATCAGACTGTGCGGAACTATCCTGATAATGTTGAACTTTTCCTACTACCTCGTGCATATGTGATAAGGCGGAGAAATGGCAGCGAAGCGAGCAACAACCGGCGACCGTAATAAAATCAAATAAAAGGACTTACCACGGGCCACCCCCTCACCGCGCCCGAGATCCTGCCGGAGATACTAGCGGGCGGACGCGCGCGCGACAATCCTTTCTCTCAAGGACTCATTCACTCTGTGTGTGTGTCTGTGTGTGTGTTTGTCGGAATAAATTAAAATCTTTGCCTGAGATCTTATTAAAGATTCAATCTCCGCCGCTTCGGTGCCGCTCCGGTGCCGGCGCTAGTTACACGTTTCGAAGCCAACAAAGTGTAAAATATTGTTTGGAATTATTATTACATTCTCGGAGACGATTATTTTCTTCTTCCCGAAAACGGTTCCTAGTGTGTGTGTGCGAGTGTGTGTGTGTGCGTGCACACCAACGACGACGATGACGAGGACATGCTATTACATGTTGCAGGACCTTCTTCTGCTTCTTGGTCTTGATCCTGGCCCTGGCCCTGGCCCGTGTTCCTGGAGATTTGTGGAGTAATAAAAACATGAAACAAAAAGGGCACGCAAAACATGCCACCCTCCTCCTCCTCCACTGCTTCTGCCCTCTTTCTCTCACCCCGTTTATTAGGTATTCAAATAATTTATATCTCCCTTCCCCTATCCCCGTCCCTCACTCCTCCTCCTACGCTCGCACGCGCACCTTCCAAAAAAGGGGTTCGGTTTTCGGGAAGAAAGTTGGAAAGGATTATTTCACGATTTTTGGGCCCGGCCCGGCCCGGCCCAAGAAGTTTTCCACCAAAACCAAACCAAACCAAAGCCCGGGCCCAAAACGCACGGCCCCTAAATTGGGGTGTCTTTTCCGGAGCGTAAAACCCGGGGTTCTCGGTTCTGGCAGGTCCCCTTGGTCCTCGGGTTTCCGCCACATTCATTGTCAAAACATAACCAAACGAACGGGCCCGGGGCCCCGGTTGCCCGGTGGAGGGAGGGTGGGTGGAGTTGAAGAAGAGTTGGAAATAGAAATAATATTATCTAACCGAAAACCTCTAACCTGTTGATGGCCGATTCTGTATTTGTAGGACTAGGGCCAAAAGGGGTTTGAGAGGGGGGGAAGAAGTAGAACAAGAAGTAGAAGAAGACAGTGGACCGGGAAACGAAAGTAGCATCAATAATACCATCGCAGCGGCACTAGATCTAAAGCTACTTGGATGGTATTAAGGCGCAACAGGCTTTAGAGCGCTCCTTGCTCCTAGGGGTTCAGGTATCTCGGGGTGTACTGGGAGGGGAGGTTCCGATTCGGAGTGACGTTCTAGTAGGCCAAGAAGGTTGCTTTAAGGGGAAATCGTAGTTAAGCATGTCCGAGCCAGAGCCAGAGAGTGTACGCCAGATTTAAGAGAATCCTTTCGAGGACGAATTTCTCAAATTGGCTGACCGAAGCGAGCTGCGCTGCAACTGGGGGTGGGTAGCATAAGTTAAAGCCTAGTTAGTGGGATGTTTATGCCGTGTTTCCACCTGCCTGCCACGGCCCAATTGCGTGCCGGAGGTTTAGCTGAGGCCGAAGCCGAGGCCGAGAAGTGAATTATACTTTTCTCGCACCGCGTTAGGGATTTCGAGGATTCTAATCGTTTCGCCGGGCCGGGCAATTCAAATACGGAATACGACAGGGGCCAGGAGTCCGGGAATGAATTATTAATTGCCGGTTAGAGGGCTACAGGTTCGCTATAGAGAGAGAGAGAGCCCGGGCCGGGGCCCTGGAGTAAACCACAGAAGCATAAAACGGTGGAAATGTCATTTGGGTTTTTTGGGGCGGGGTGCAAAACCATCATCATCCTCATCCAACGACAAGCGAGCGACGAGGACGAGGTACACTCGCGTCCGCTTGCTCTTGGAGTGGAGGTTATCATATGCAATCGTCAGAGCCGCAGACGCGTTACAGACTCGCGCGCGCTCACAAAAGGGGAATCGTGTAAACATACATTTGAATTTCGAATTCCATTTTCTGTGCTGCAGGGGCAGCAGCATCCATTTCAGGCATTCCCTTCCTCCCACCCTCGCTCGCTACGATTAACTCCGGGCAAACCGGGTTTGGGAGGCAAATCAAATAGTGTTTTTCCAATTATCCGCAAACGTCGTCCTCCTCCTCATCATCGTCGTTGTCGTCATTCACCAGGGTGCAGTGAACGTTACACGTTGCGACGATCGTTTGGCGTCGTCCCTGCGGTTGGAAAAAGGCCCACACAGGAAAATGTGAATATGAATATGAATTTTCTTTTCAAGTATTTCTATTTGCACTGCAGCAGCAACAGCAGCACAAAAGGGGCCCTCGACGATTCAGCTCGAGTTGGATGGATGCAGCATATTTGCGACGACGACGACGCAATCATACAAAAGCAAACTCCCTCTGCTGGTGCCGGCCTGGTTGTGGAGTTTGTCGACACTCCTGGCACAAGTAGGCACTGTCTGCTGATTTGCTACTTATTTCAGTGGCCGCCGGCCGGCGACAGAACACTGGCACAGAATTCAATTCAAAAGTTTATTTTTCATCAAACGACGCGATTAAGATGGAGATGAAGACGAATGCGACAACGACGAAGGGCGACCGGAAAAGGGAGCTGTTGATGAGCGGATAGCTTCTTATTTAACCAACCATTTTTTTCCGGCACTTGTTTTTGTGTTTTTGGGAAGCCTTTTGATTGCAAGCAGCAGAAGAGGAAGAAACAACAGAAACTCTGTTACTCTCTGTGAATAATCCCAAAGCCCAAAAGCGAAGCAACAGCAACAGCAACGCAAGAATCTCTCCGTGGTGTACCGGAAATATTGATTTTCCTCCCCCCCCCCCCCCCCCTTTCGAAAGGAAGCCACGAGACGAGACGTCCGCTGCTCGTTCGTTCGGTCGCTCTATCTTTGGGCCCAGTGTCCGGCCGGGTTTGTGGCCACCCCCGGGGAGGATATTTCACCGAGGCACACGTCGGAAAGGGGGGGGCGCGAGCGAGGGATGCATTATGATGGAAACAAAAAAACAAAAATTGATAAAAAAAAAAGAAACCCCGGGAAGCAGAAGGAAGCTTCGTTGGGGGTATTATGTGGTGGTGGTCAATTCCGTATAGAAAAACCGGGGGCCCGCTAGCGAAAGAAAATCCAGATCGCGAAGCACACCCCCTCGCTTCCCCTTTCCGCCACAAAAACCTAACAGAATTGCCTGCCTGGCAGTGGTGGTGGCGGTTCTGGGGGTGCGGGGCTTTGGAAATTTAATCTAACATTATTGGTTAAGCAACAAGAGCCAGCAGCAGCAGCAGCAGCCGGAGAGTGACAACAGGACCACCGCTACTACCACT
>NC_064874.1:89239401-89241901 GCF_943734745.1 Anopheles darlingi
CACAATGGTGGCAGCAACAACAACGGTGGCAGCAATGCCGCGCTTAACAATCACACTGGCCCGGGCCGCCAGCTTTCGTCTAGTCCGCTGAGTGCTGGGGCCGCCCAGGCCCAGATGTTGGGCCACCTGGGGGGACACCCGCAGCTTGGCAGCCCACCGCACGTCTCGACACCGAGCAGCGGCATGGGTATGGTCGGGATGGGACCGCGGATGGCCCAAAATCTGTCGCACATACCGCCGCACGGGCTCGGTCTGCTCAACTCCTTCATGCACCACGCTAGTCCGCTCGATCTGATGGCCGCCGCCCATCACCATGTGCCACCGCGTTCGTACAACAGCCCACCGCCGATCTCCAGCTCCGATCCAACGGCCAACGAGTGCAAACTGGTCGACTACCGGGGCCAGAAGGTGGCCGCCTTCATGATACAGGGTGAAACGATGCTTTGTCTTCCGCAAGCGTTCGAGCTGTTCCTCAAGCATCTCGTCGGTGGTCTCCACACCGTCTACACCAAGCTGAAACGGCTCGACATCGTGCCGCTGGTCTGCAATGTTGAGCAGGTGCGGATACTGCGCGGTCTCGGTGCGATCCAGCCCGGCGTCAACCGCTGTAAGCTGCTGTCCTGCAAGGACTTTGATGTCCTCTACCGTGACTGCACCACTGCTAGGTGAGTGTATCAACCTCAACTGCTAGGGGAGACTACTACTACCTGCCTGCGCAAACATTCCTGGTGGTGTGCTGGTCTCGCGGCGTGATGCTCATGTATATGTATAGACTAGGTATCAGATCAGAGGGGCAGCATGTAACCTTCGCATCCTTTTCTGTTGTTTTTACGTTTTCCTGCTCGCTTTGCATCGTTTCGTTGTATCGTTGTTGTGAAGATTAGTGTCGACCTAGAGTACACTAGATATAGAACCAACCGCGCGGCAACGCAACGCGTGTTTAGCCTGTGTAGTTAGATACTGTAGTCGATCTGTCATGTTGTTTGGGGAATGTTTTTGGGGGAATTCTGTATCTCTGTTTGTCTTTAACTCTTGAATGCGTTACTCTCTCTAGAACCTCCCATTCTTAACGTACGCTTAACGATTCTTTCCGCCGTCGCAAAACCGTTTTACGCGCAATTATTACTCGATCATACCACAACAACAACAACAGCAACAGCATCAGCGAACAGAACACAACACACACGCGGCATGTCATTTTGTTCGAAGGTTCGAAGAGTTTTGCGCCCACGGGCACGGTCTCGTATCGCGGGCTGCCTGGCTGCAATTACCGTTTCCCGGGGTGTTTTGAGTTTTGTTCGCTTATGCTCCGTTCCCCTGGCAAACGCTGCAATCGAACCGAACACATACCGGGTGCATCTGTCGTCGTCGTGGTCGTGCTGCCAGGCCCTGGATTTCCTCGAGAAGAGCATAGTGGTGGCCAGAGCCATATTATAGAGCAGCCGCATTCTGTGCATGGAGTAGAGAAGAGCAAAAAAAAAAAAACCCCAGAGAGAGAGAGAAAGAGAGAGGAAGAAAGGAAAAAAAAAACATTAAATTACTATGGAACGGGAAAACTCATTGAAGCGCAAAATCTTCTATCTCTTAATCCCTTGTTTATGCCCGGCAGGAAGCCATTCCCGGGGGTTTCGCAACCGGTTGCATACGCATCCAGCGGCCGAACCGAACCACCAAACCGCCGTTTTACCCCCGGCCCGAGTTTTTCAAGGGGCGCGCCTCAGCCTCAGCCACCAGAATGGAAACAGTTGCCGCGCGCGGCCGTTTGGGTTGTGAACCGCTTTTCAAAAACCTCAAAATAGTTTGCGGTTATGACATGATGCTGCCGAGGACCTAACACACAGAGAGAGAGCAGAGAGAGCAGAGAGAGCAGCGAGAGGCTAATGCACTACTCCTCGCATTTATGCGGTTATGGAATCCTGGCCCATTCCATGCCGAATGTTTCTCCTCTGATTGTGTGTGTGTGTATGTATTGTACATTGTGTCTTCTTCGATTTACAAAAAGCTCACTGATCGAGATCCTCTTCGATCGATCGATCGATGGATCGAGTGAGCGAATGATCGAAAAGAGAGACAGAGAGAGAGAGAGAGAGAGCGAATGAGGGGAAACTGGGAGGAACAATTTGGAGGCCCCCTCGGGGGTCTAAACGTTGGCGGCGCACACGGTGGCTGTGAATGGCTGCTGCCGATGTTGCTGCTGCTGCTGCTGCTGCTCGGTGCTCGGTGGGAGATTAAACGGGACAAAGCACCCATCTTGTTACTATGGTTACCTGCCCTCTCCCCCCTCTCCTACTCCTCTGGACACCATTTGGAGGCCGGTGGAGTAATTTCAATTCGCACGTTTCTCTCGCTCTCGGTTGCACTGTAACTGATATCGAACTGAATTCCGTGTGTCCCGCGTGTGGGGGGGGTGGGCTTGAAAGGGGAGGGGTTGATGCTCACTTCGGGTTGCATTCCAAACACCGAACGCCCACCCCCTGACTAAGTAAGTGCAGGAAATGGA
>NC_064874.1:89244401-89246901 GCF_943734745.1 Anopheles darlingi
AAATTTCGCATCGCGACAGACGAAGGACTGAAGTGTGTGGAGTAGGAGAAGGTGGAAGGAAGCCCGATGCGATATATGTTGTATGCAACATGGGGAAACATGGTTCTAGCAATCGTTTTTGATGTTTGATGGTCGTACGGACGGGCGGCACCACCACGAAGGAGAGGGAGGGTGTGACTTTTGTGACTTTTCCAGTCTCGGGACATTAGTAGCTAATTCTATTACTTTGCCCAACAGCCAGGAAGCCAGGAAGGGATCGTAGTAGTCGTCGTCCTACTCGATAGCAGGCGCGCGCGTGAGAGAGAGAGAAAGAGAGAGAGAGAGAAAGAGAGACAGTGAGAAAGCAATCACGGTTTCGTGGCCGAAATGGCTCGGACCTGACAAAGAATCGTTTAACATCATCATGCTGCTGCTGCTGCTGCTGCTGGTTGGTGATGTCCTGTCCTGTCCTGTCCTGTCCTTCATCCCCTCAGGTTCCGGGAGTAGCACCCAAGGCCAGTGTTTTGTTTTCGGCAGTGTTTTTATTGCGAATTGATATTGAAACCGACCAAATAGGGGGATGAATGAGGGTGTCAGGCCACGCCACGCCACGCCACGATGACGCCGTGTCGTCACCGTGTCCCTACCGCCCGCCGAAAAACCTGTTTGCTGCGTCGTGTGCTGTGCGACGAGAACCGAAAAGCAAAATCCGGTAAACAGCAACAGCAGCAGCCCGGGAACAGCAACAGCAGCAACCCGGGAAAAAGGCCAACTTGCCGTTTGCCGTTTGGATGAAAGGACGAACGCACGGGCTTTATGTTTTGCCAGGAAGGATGCCAATGCGTGCGCCTACTACGATTCGTGCTCGCTCTCTCTCTCTCTCTTTCTCTCGCTGTCACCGGATCGGATCGGATCGTTCCCGGCAACCGGTAACCACAACCCGGGGGAGTGCCGTGCTTTGTGGTTTTACACTTAACTCCGGCCGTTCTGGCACTGACTGGTCGGAAAGGGGAGATAACTCTGAGACTCTGGCTCTGGGAGGTTCTCGTCTCTAAGCTTCTATTGTAAGGAGACGCAGCAACCACTGCTAAGCCCCCGGTTGCTGGACTGGCATCGAATAAGCCAAATGCCGCCGCCGCCGATAGCCGCTCGATTGATATGCATTTATGATCCTAATAATCGCCCGCCAATGCGTGCGTGCGTTCCCGTCCCGTGTGTGCCGTGTTCGTGTTATTATGTTATCAGTAATGCAGCATAACATCTCTCGTCGTCGTCGTCGTCATCATCATCGTCGTCGTAGCAGTTCGCATGTTGCGTGATGTGCATTCGTGATTCGTAACCTTGTTCGTTGTTTTTCCCCCCCGGGCTTTTTTTGCCCCCCACCCTCCCTCAACCAACCAACCAATGCTACATTCTCTGTGGGTGTTTTTTTTTATTTTACTTTTATTCAATGTTGTGTGTACTAACGCATATGATAAATGTGATTGTTCTGTAAGTGTGTGTCTGTGTGTTTGTGTGTTTTGTCTTTTATTTGTTGTTTCCAATTCCTTTCCTCCACTTTGTTGAATGTATCTCTCTCTCTCTCTCTCTCTCTCTCTCTCTCTCTCTCTCTCTCTCTCTCTTTCTCTTTCTCTGATATCTGATGACTGATTGAGTTTTAGGTTTGTTTGTTTGTTTCACTTCCCGATGATTGTTTTCTACTCTTTTTACCACCCAACAAAAAAAAAAACTACTGAACACCAACCAACTCTCATCCTTCTCTCTCTCTAGCTAGTTTGTTTGTGACAACTTCACTCAATGAATGGATGATTTTTCTTTTTTTTTACTTTCAGATGCTTGTCCATAAAGCCACCTGAGAGGTATGCCTACCGAAATGTGTTGTTGTTGTATGTGTGTTTGTGTGTCTGTGTGTGTCTGTGTGGCTGTGTGTGATCGTTCTAATTGAAGAGTGAGAAAGAGCTAGCAATTAACAGATGGAGGTTCTGGAGAAAGAGACACAGAAGAGAACAGAACAGAACAGAGCAGAAGAGTGTGAGAGATTAAGATAAGGCGAATGAGGAGAAGGAACCGAAGGAGGGATCCGAGGGAGCATAAGTAAATCATAAAAACAAGATGCAAACACACGGCATGGCTTAGATGGCAGTCGCCACTTATGCATCAACATGCTACCTTACACACTGACGTGTGACGCGAGTCATTGCGGCGACGCTTCAACATAAACAACAACTTCTGGGCGCTTCTTATGAGCCGGAGCGAATTAGTGAGTTCTGGTTTGGTGGTGTGGACTGGGCTGACGAGTCCGTTGCAGCCGCCTCTATTGGCGTCACGAAAAAAAAGTGTCAAGCTGCAGATGCATTTCTCGTGTGTGTGTTTGTGTGGTACTTAGTCACGATTGCACGAGTGTCGTCTTCTAGCCACACATCCATTCGCGGTAGGAACAGAAGAGAACTTGTTTGCAGAAAGAGATCTCCCTGGCAGGACGACTGTTGATAAGCGATTATCATTCCGGTTTCAATTTGGA
>NC_064874.1:89261901-89276901 GCF_943734745.1 Anopheles darlingi
CCCGTACGCTGAGATTACGACGGTAAGCCAAGAGGAGGGCTCCAAAGGGTGTCAGAGAACGAGTGACTCATTACTCTGGGGGTCTTCTGTTTTGCAGGAACATGGTCAAGCTGTCGCTGTACAGACACTTTACCAACACGCTCATCTTTGCCGTGCTCGCATCGGTCGTGTTCATGCTTTACTCGATCAAAGTACACCGTTTTGCCGATTGTTTGACGGATTGGAGAGAGCTGTGGGTCGATGATGCGTTCTGGCACGTCCTCTTCTCTACGCTGCTGCTGGTCATTATGATTCTGTGGAGACCAACAAACAACAACCAACGCTACGCATTTACACCACTACTGGATAACCCCGAGGATGAGGATGATGGTAAGTGCAATGAAGAGTGCGTGGCATCTATCCACGGATTAACGTCTCTTTCCCTTTCGGCAGAAGAGGAAGACCAGTTCGTATCGGATGCATACGGCGTGAAGATGCGTGGTGCCCGAAGTAGCTCTCCGAAACCGTCATCCAAGAGTGCGACAACTGACGAGGACAACCTGAAGTGGGTTGAGGACAATATTCCTGCCGCCATTGCCGATGCGGCCCTGCCCGTGCTCGATTCGGATGAGGAAATTATTAACACAAAGTTTGAAGTGTCCAAGATGCAGTAGACGAGCACACTGTGTAGGCCACGTTCCCCGCGAATGGCCACACGGCGCCGTATTCAGTTTTCGGAAAGCTCGCTCGCACGATGAGGCGATCGTCGTCGATCTTCCTAATCCACGAACAGTGATAGTACTACTCCGAACGGCACTAGTCAAACGTTATGATTTACAAAAATGAAAAAAAGAGGAGAAAACGGGCTGACAAGTGCGTCTAGTGAAAGTGGGGTACCGTTCAACATCCGAGGGGTAGCGGGGAGGGTCCAAGGCGTTTAGTTGTGATGTGATTTTGGTTTATTTTAATCTAGGATTAGAGCAATTTCCTAATATGTCCTCTTGCGACATAGACTCGCACCTATCTCCACCACCACCATTCGTTCGGTCCGAGTTAGGACATACACTACTATTACTAATACAACAACAACAACTACTACTACTTCTACTTTGGATGATTCTTGCTTTCCTATCCTTCCTAGCAATTGCAGCAGCAACAACCACAGCAACCCGAGTCAGGCTTTAGTATGTAAACAGCTCCTTGGTAGAAGAGGAGATAGGAGAGCAGGGGTGAAATGTAAAATGAAAACACTGACACCATCTAAAACGACCATTTGTGGGATGTAATAATGGATTTTCCTGAACACACTTTACCGTAAGAATAGAGTAAAAAGTAAAAAAACAACGGTCCGAGCAGTTGAACGGACGATTCGCGCTATGAGGTACTAGAATAAAACGGATTCAAAAGCTTACTTGGATTTGAAATCTTTCTTTGGGACCAACAAGGATGTCGTACTTTTTTCTGCAAGAAATGCAGGTTTGTAAACTGTCTTTTTTATTAATATTATTAGCATATTGTCTATTCACACTGTATGAACAGAAATCATAACGACAACGAGGAACAGGAGCACCATGTGATGTATGACTGCCATCGCGGGTACTGCCTTGGAAGGGCCATGATTCATCGCTGCAAAAAGGTAGTAACAGAGGTGTATTAACGTGAGTTCGTTCCGTATGATTCATACAATCAATGCTACCTACCTGCTGCCAGTGGCCGTTGGTTGTAGGTAGATTGTAGTGCTATTGCCGGTTCCACAGGAGTCTCGTCGGGTTGACTTTGATAGTTCAACTGTGGGAGAGTAGCAAGACACTGCCAGACGAAAAGGAAGGAATCGTTGTGTCGTTAGTGAACGTTTGTAAGGCTTCCTGTGAAGTTCAACATACTTTTAGCTTCATGTTGCCCCCTCTAAAATGCCCTGGTTGAACTGTGAACTCAAGCCCCAGTACGCTCCGTTCCATTCTGTGCCGTCCCACGGTGACGGGGTCGTATTTTTGCAACATGCCAGGGGCTACCAGCTGGCCATTGAGAAACCAGACGAGCGTGGTGGCCGGTTTGGAAAGACCAGAAGAACAATTGATCGATACCTTGTCTCCGATCTGATACCACGGTTTAGCACCGGTGATTGTTGGGTCACTCTTTGGCAAGGCTGTGGATAGAGTGAAGAGATGCTTAATGGTGCTAAGATGGTACGGCATGCGGAGTGCCCCTACCAATCACGTGCATGTCTTCAGTGGCCACTACCGTCAAGAATGTTGGAGCTTCCGCCGACACTTCACACGAGTACAATCCGGACGTGTCCAGCGAAACGTTGCTGAGCAAAAGGACATTCCTGCCAGACATTTGTAGCTGCAAGCAGGATGATGCATTACGCTCCAAACACTCCTAACGACTAGGGGCAGCTACTCACATCGACGGAAACTCCGGGAAGCAGAAATGACTGTGTTTGGGGCCGGTTGGCAGGAGTGAAGCGATAGAATTCGTTTCCATCTTTATACCACTTCACTGCGTAAAGGGCCGCTCCATCCATGTCAAAGATACACTCCAACGAAACGTTGCTATTCACGAGCACGTGGCGCGGAATTTGTAGCTGAGTCAGCGTGAGTCCTACGCACCGTTCCAAAAAAGGAGGAAAAACGAATGATTTGATCATTGAACGCACACGTGTCACGCGATGGGAAACGCGTGCATTACCTTCCACTTTCCAAAGCAAAACCAGCAAAATGGTCGCTCCGTAGCTCGAAAGGAAGCTGTTCATTGCGCCTCGATCGACATATTCCACGAATAGCTCCACAATAGGATAATGCGCAACACGAAAAAGAACAATGACCTTTTATCGGATGTTGGCGGAGATGATCTTGTTTGATGAGCTTAACACACCGTAACGTGGGGACTACACGCGGGCGACATGTGTAACCTCATGTAAGCCGCGCCGACGTCGACGTACTACTCGCGCGTAGTGTGATTGCACTAAGGTTAAGGAACGGATTCCGACCGGCTACTAGTAAGGCACGTTTGCGAGTGTCACGACGACCCGCTCTCGTATATTGCAAAACGAATTTTGTAATGTTTGTTGTCTATTTGTCCCGCTCGTGTTGAACTGTTTCGTAATGCGCGTCGGGGTCGAGAGAAAAATGCTGCTTTTCTCTAAATTGAATTACGGTACATACGCTCATAGTCCACAGAACAAACATGGCATGGAAGATATATAAATATGACGCTTAAATCGTTGTAAATAAATCTTTCAGACCACGTGGAAGGATGTTATGGAGAGAAAAAAAAGGAAAAATCGCCAGGGAAGCATCGCTCGTTTAATATCTTTTGCTCACGACAGTAGTGAGAACGGCTGTGAGAGCAGTAGTGAGATTAACTTTGTTTGCTTAGATGTTCCCACCACTGAGAGCGTAACGAGGTAGCATTGGGCTGTACTACGAGTTCACTAAATATTATGGGAATAATGGAATTTTTAAGTTTAATTTGTCAAAACTATCAGTTCATTTTTTTTTCCAAAAATGGGTGGTTTCGTCTCATAATAATCACCAAATTGAGTCTACAGTTGACCAACATTGTCCAACATTAGGCTGCTTGATGGATGATAACAAATTAATAACAAAAAATCCCCGTAGCAGGTTGATTGGTAATAAAATACGGTTTATTAGTAGTAACTATTTCAGTGCCATTATGTATTGTATAATTTGAACTCGGCTCATCTCAGAAGGCCTGCCAGCGCATTGTGCGATGTGTGTGCGGCGTGCGTGCGGTGTAAGTGTGTGTGTGTGTGTTTTGTCTTACAAAATCTACGAATTAAACATTGAAGACGAACGGTCGATCAAAAAACGGGATAAAGTCTTGTCATTAACGACGCTCAACAGTCGAGTCCAGGATCCACGAGGATCGCTTTACAAGAACACTTTATTTTGTTTCCATCAATTCCGCTTTGCTGAGTGGCCATGGCGGGCGGGCTGCTACTAAACCTATGCGCGTAAATAGAGTCTTACAATTCTGCGGCATTCTGTTCTGTTTTTGGCATTGGGATGGCAAGGATCGCATCAAGTCCAAGGGGGAGCGGGGGAGGCCCCTTCTCATGCTCAGTCAAATTACACAGACTCACGACCAGAGACGATACACACAACCAGAGATATTCCTTTTCCCTACTTCGCTCCTATGAGACTCCAGATCCACCGGACCATTCATGGCATTCCGAACGGAGCTTACGTATTCCTTATGCGAGGCGAGTATACATACTCGTTGTTTGGTTTTCTTTTAAAATTATACAATTCTCCCCCATTCGCACTCCACTAAATATGGACTAAAAATATACACAAACCACATCTCCTCTCTCTTATTTACACGAATTCCGCATTCTGCCGAAGGAACGAAACTAACTTTCAGTTGTCCGTTGTTGCACCAGATATGTGTGTGTGTGTCGCCTTCGCCTTATGGGCTCCAGGAAGAGGCCACCCTGTTTTCTTGTCGATTAAATTCACTAAACCTCACATCGGGTTCCATTGGTATCCCCATCTTCCTTCGCTTCCTTCCGTCCAGTTACCGATGGCGCGAGGTCACTAACACCAAGCTGAAGAGGGCGCACAGGAGCAGCAGGATGCGATCAAGGTCCTGGTGGACCCCGGTGGCACCATTACCGGCTGAAATGGAAAAGAGGAATCCATTAGACGAGTACCACTATACTGCACTTCTAGCTGCGATGAAGAGCAGCAGCATACCGTGAACACGATCTGCACGAGTAACCGACGACGAGGACGACGACGACGACGACGAGAGGCCCGATTTGCGTGACTCAAGTATGGGCGCTTTCTGGGGTTTGTCGTTCTCCACGCTCTCCTCGTTGCTCTTCCAGTACACGTTGTGGATGGTGGCGAGGCACTGCACACACACACACACAGGACAGGAATAGGTAAATAGACAGGAGACACTTTAGACACTGGACTCTGGACTGGAGAGCTAATGGAGGGCACACGGGATATACCTTTAACTTCATGTCGCCCCGGCGAAAGTGTTTCTGTTTGACGCGAAACTCCAGCCCCAGGATGGACGTTTCCAGTTGATCCGGAAAGGAGACGATCGTTGGATACCGTCGCAGGAGCGCCGGATCGACGAGCTCACTGTTGATGTACCAGGCGAGTTGGGCCGCTGGCCGCGCTCTACCGGACGTACAGTTTACACGCACATAATCGTTGATCTGGTACCGAGCCTTACCCCCCGTTATGATGGGGTCCTCATCGGGCAGAACTGATTGATTGAAAATGGGCAAAAAGGAGGTTCATCGTGAGACCGGTTTTTGGGGCCGACGACCTGCTAGCACCTTATCTTACCTACGACCACCATTTCGCCGTGCTGCGAGACGGTCTGAAAGTCGGGCGCCTCGGCGGACACTTCACAAAGGTACTTGCCACTCGTCGACAGCTTGACGGTTTCGAGCGTAACGTGATTGTTGGAGGAGTTGTGCACCTAAAGAGGACGTGAGAGGACGATGACCAGGACAAGTGGAATTAGGACTCAAAGGACTGTCGCACGCTGGAAGAACCTAACTTACATTCACGGACACTCCGCGCTGGGGAAAGACTTGCATTTCCGGTTTATCCCGGGGCACGAAGCGATAGAACTCGTTACCATCCTTGTACCACCGGACCGAGTACAGCTCATCGCCCTCCATCTCGTACGGACACTCGAGCCGCACGGATTGGCCCAGGATGGCGTACTTTGGGACCCTCAGACCCGTCAGCTTAATGGCGTGAGCAACGTGAGGACCTGAAAGTACGAACTCGATACAACACGTTCGAAGGAGGACTCGATCCTTTTTGGGGGGACATTTTAACTGTCCTTCTTCTTCTTCTTCTATCACTTCTTCCACTTCTTCTTCTTCTCACCTGGCACAAACGAAAGCCACAACCACGGTAGAAGCAACAACGGAATCCACATTTCATGGCCAGCAACAGCAACGACAACCATTTGGGGGACTACAACAACCTGTGTGATTGACACTGAACACCGACACACACGCGGTCACACGACTTTCCCCTTCTTCGATACTATCCTGGCGGTATTATCGCAAGGCTAGGGGGCTAGGGAGCGGGCGGGCGGGGTGTCGTTTATCACATCATTCGAATCCAATAACCATAAACACCGAGGCAATCGTGGCGCTGATGATGGCGGTGTTGCTGATGATCCATTGCCGACTCGCGAGGGGGTTTTGTTTTAGGAGAGCGAAATACTAACACTAACTTTCGCGCTGCTGCGGCACATCCTGGTCCAACCCTCACCTCCACTTCCCCTTGGTGGTGGTCAATCAATTTGATCGTCAAACTCCGGCATAGAAATCGCGCACCTTTATATTGACGGTTCGTGGCCGCTCGTGGGTCGCGTGGTAATTAAAAGCGCAACGGGCGCACTCGGCAACACGCAACCACCACCAGATGGCCGCCGATGAGGACGATGAGGACGGTTGGGAACTCCCGGTTGTTGTCGGGACACACACGACACGTTCGTTCGGTCGCGCGGCTTATGCTGGACTGAACACCTCGGGGGGTGTGGAATAGAAGCAGAGTTGCCCAAAAACCGGGGGAGATATATTCCAACTCCCACACACATGGCCTGCTGATGATGCACGCACTTTGCGCACTCTCTCGCGCGCTCTCTCTCTCTCTGTTTTACTTTCGTTCTCTTTCGCTCTCTCCGTGGTCGGTCGGATCGTCGGTTCCCGTATCGGGTTGTTGGAGTGTAGGGCATCAAGAAGCAGCCGAAGCGGAACAAGCGTGTTAGGTCTGGTCGTGTCACGCTCAGCAGCAGCATACTGCCTACTGCCTGCCTCTCTCTCGTTTGTTGCTTCCTTCGCAGCAGGCGTTGACAAAGTAAGAAGCGTCCTGCCAACCGTCCTCGTCGTCGTCGTCGTGTTCGGTTCCTGAGCATGTTATCAGCAGCATGAAAGGCGAACGAGAGATTATGTTGCACCAGCGGCAGTGTCAGCGTCAGGCGATAGCGCCAGTGGTGCAGCGCGCAATGCGTTGACGCTGTTGTTGAGGACCTTTTTCGTTGCTGTTGTTGTTGTTGTTGGTGTAATTCTTTACCCACCGGTTTTATGTTTGATATCCTCTAAATTATGTATCTCTTTTCGTGACTAATACGCGGTGGTCCGTTCCGTTCGGTCGGTCCGTTCGGTCGGTTGCACGGTCGGTCTGTCATGGTGCCTGCGAGCATGCGTCAATGGCAATGGGAAAGGCGAGTTTCCGCTAACATAAACGCCTCCTAGTGGCCGGGATGATCGTCGCGCTGGCACCCAACTGGTTTATTCAAATGTATTGAAATGTAACAAAAGCGTTAAAGGGAAGACGTGCCTGGTTGTGGTCGTCGTCGTCGTTGGCGACAGTAGTAGTACGTCATCGTCAACGACCGTCGCCGCCGCCATCACCGAGAATTCCATTTATGGCACTGCTATGGTGGTGGTGGCTTCGTATGAGAAGCGCAAATAATCGATTAGACACGCATTATGTGACCCCTTCTCCCCCCAACCCGGGCACATGTGAGGGTGGTCCAATTGTGGTTTTGTCGCCCAGTTGGTTGGTTGGTGGCCACGGCAAGCCAGCAGAGACCCTCGCTTCCAGGGCATAAGGTTGGAGAAGATTCTATTTTTATACTGCAACCCACGACCGCGATGTTGTTGATGATGATGATGATGTCATCGACCTGGCCTTCGACCGTGGCCAAAAATGACGCACATTTTTGGAAGAGTGTTTTCGGGAAGTCCACGATCAACGACACACGTTCCAGGCCACAAGTGAGTGCAGAACCCCTAACCTCACAACTCTAACCAATCGCAGTAACCCCGGGGAGGGGGTTAGCTCCATAATTAGCTGCATTATCGCGCCAAAAACACTGTTCGCTCGCTTAGTTAGCGGAATCATGGAGGACAACCTACTACTCTCGTGTAGTACCCACTTGATGATGCTTTTTGCCGTTACGCTTTCGGATGCTGTTGCGCTGCGTGAAGGGCTTCCAAATTGAAATTAGCGCTTGTTTCACAACAACAACAACGACAACAACGACACCAGGCACGCATAATGGACATGCACACAGCAGGCCTACTTGATGCCACGGGTTAATGCCGTGGTGAGGGGGTCGCCAATTAATTATTGACGGCTCTAAGCTCAAAGAGCAACCGGCGGCGGCGCGCACTCGATTGCTGCGATTCGTCGTCGTTATGCTCCGCCATCTGCGTGCGTGTGTGGTGCAAATGGCCGATCACGAGAGCGTGGTTCTGGGCGGAAAGAAGGAAACATTCTTTTTTGCATGCTGCTGCTGCTGGTGGGACTGTTCGATGGCTGGCTGGCTGGTTGTACAATTGCAAACAATTGGTCGTGTAAACAGGACGGCCCGGGATAATTTCAATTATTGCAAAACCCTTCCTCGTGGTCCTCGTGGCCCCTCAATCCCGTGGTAAACGGTCGGAATCGGGGATTTATGGGCAGCTTCCCCGGTGTACCTCAACCCCGACCGGAATCGTTAAATCAATAAGCGCTCGTCCAGCACCCGAAAGGGACCGTAAGAGGGCCGAGGGTAATAAATGCGTGTTCTTCGGGGATCCGGACACACACACACACGCGCCATCCGGGGGGCACTTGTAGCGGAACAAAGATTTTTGTGTGAAGTTGCGTCCCGGGGTCGTAAATATTTGTACAATGTACAGAACCCGTGGTCTCAAGGAGTCGTGCGTCGTGACGAATGTTATGTTTGTTCGTTGCGCGCGCGCACGCCGTTGCCGACGACGACGACGTTCATGTTAATCGAAAACGATTAGCGGAATCGCGGAATGACCCTCCATGAGCCGTAAGGGGGTGTGTGTATTGTGTACCGACCACTGCACATATGCACATGTGTCGGGGTCTAGCCAATGCAATGCGAAACCAATCATCACTTAATCACGCAATCCGTCGCAACCAATCGGTTCGGTATTGGCCACCCATTCGAACGAACACCCGTTCGCTCTGTGTTCCTCCGGGTCTAGCGCAGCAGCGCCCAAGAGTTACATGGCGTTAGGGTTGCCAGAGCAGCACAGCGCAGCAACAGCCTGTCTGTTTGTTGGTGGTGTAATGTTACACACCCATTTCGGAACCTCATTGGAAATTGGAAGACACTTTTTTTCAATTTACGCCCCGTGGAACGACTCTCTTTCTCTCTCTTTGTCTCTCTCTCTCTCTGTGGCCCTGGGATCTGTGTTTTCCATTTCCGAACCTCGCGGTTGTCGATGGTGTGGAGATGTTGTTTGAAGCGCGATAAAAAAAGGGCGAAAGAACCGAAACGGCGGCGGCGGCCGGGGGGACGACGAAACCAGAGACATCTGGTACGCGTTAAGTGGAAGCGAGTGCGTGAAGTGAAATTGACGAAAAAGTTGTGGGAGTAAGACCCGGTTTTGTCACTTGGCCGTTCGGCCGTTCCCATGTCCCGATGTATGGTGAATGCATCGCGCGAGCACCCAGCACCAATATGCACCACCAATGACTCTCGGAGGGCTGGGGGGGGGGGGGGGGGGGAGGGGGAAGTGTCACTCAAGAACGCAGCAATAAGAGGAACAAATTGCTCGGCCTTCCGCCTTCCGCACTCACCGAGAACAAACAATAATCGATGGTGTTTATTAGGATTGATATAAGACCGTAGGCCATCCTTTCCGTCACTTCTGCCTTCTACCGACCGATCTTATAAAGAAGCAAACAAGAACCGTGTTGTAGCCTCTCTTTTTATCCCAGAAAGCGCACGCAATGCTGAAAAGACATTATTACTTTTATGAAGTGCGTTCGACGCAAGTTTCCTCTCGCAATAACGAACAAGATGATCATCATTCGACTCTTCTCGACGTCGTCGTCATCGTCGACGACTTGAACGGCGTAAATGGAAGTCGTCAGTGAAATGCATTAACGCTTAGTGCTGCTGCTGCTGTAGCGAATGATCGACTTTAATGGGAACTACTCTGTTCTTTCTCCTCGCTCTCCTCCTCTTTTTTATTGCTTCCGAAGGGATGAGTAACCGACCCCGACCCCGAAATCCCACTCTGGTTGGCTCAAGTGGCCAGGTTTCTGTGTTCCTTTCTTCGCTTAAGACACTCTCTCTCGTGCGCGATCGGTGATCAATGTCTCAACACCACATCGCATCGCATCGCATATCGCTTTCGCGCAAACGAGGAAACCGAATATCCGTGTGCGTAAAGTGGTGGCACTCAGACCCCCGAGGGCAGGAGGAGGAATCGGGGATTCTAACATTTCAAGGTTTTTATCACAAAAAGGAGAAAGGGAAGAACACGGTGTTGTCGCAAATGTTTGACGAAGTTTTAATTGAAACCATATGGCCTGGCGTTCGGCAGAAGGAGAAGAGAACAAGAGCCAGCCAGAGGGGTCCACATTCGACCTTACGGCGGCTTCCACACGCACTCTTCGCACCGGGAAGCCATGGTCAGTCCATATGACGCGCGCGTTGCGTTTCTTCCCCCGTTCCGGGGTTACCCTTTTGCTACTCGATCCGATCGAGAAAAGAGGGTGTTTTGGTGGTGCTCTAATGGGGTGCTGCTGCTGCTGCTGCAGGGTGTTTTGTTTTTTCGGGAAACCATTCTCGCGATCGATCGAGTGAGGGAGTGAGGGAGTGAAATCGATAAACTGCACAATCCTGCTACGGGGATGCACGTTACGTTCTAGAACCGACGGGAACAACAAAATGTAACGGACAAAAACGCTCCAAGTACTCCAAGAAGTGCTTCCGTTCCGTTCTCGGGAGCCAAAAACCCTCTGGCCACCAAACAACAACAACAACAAGCAAGCAAGCAACCGTGGAGCATGTTAGAGCCGTAGAGAGGGTGGGGGGCATCGGGTGTCATTAATCACAGCAGGGTGCGTCGTGCGTGCGTGATTTACGGCACTCGGACGGCAGCCCGTGCTGGCCACGTACGTATGTGTGTGTGTGTGTGTGTGGATTGTAAACAGCGAGCGCTACAAATATGCGTCACGTAAACACGAGAGAAAAACCTACCCCTACCCCGGGCCACCACGGGACTATTGGCCCCTTCTTGCAAACAACATCAAACCCCGCTTCCTCTGGCCTCACGCCGGTGCCGAAGGTGGTTGCATTCACTCGCCCAGACTCGCTATCGTGCTATCGTGTTTTTTTTGTACCTTCGATGGTCTGTCTAATGCCTTCCCTTGTTTTGTGACTTACAATTGACTGTGTTTATCACACGCACGCACGCACGGACCCGGGAGTGCAACAGGAAACTCTTGCTGCAGTTTTCCATTAGATGGATCCCGAATATTGCTCGACGATGGCGCGTGGCAGCGGTCAACGTCATCGGCGTATCTCCTCTCGCACTCTCTCCCCGCAAATATCGACGTCCATTAAGCACCACGAGGTCCCGGCGGGAATTAGAATGTAGGCCAACCGGCCGACCGGGAGGACGCGTATGCGTTTCCTCCGGACACCCGCCCCGGGAGGAATTGTTTGTTGTACCTTGGTGTGTGCGTGTGTGTGTGTGTCCGAGCGCGTCGCGACTGACCATTCCAGGGACTGGCTTTTGCTGTTGTTTGCTTTATGCTCATTTATGCTCCGGTGCCCCTTTCTACACTCTCCAGGCCTAGCAGCTGGACCGCACGGTCCAGTCCAGTCCGGTGTCCAGGAAGGGTCGTCGCGTGGTGCAAAAGTGCAAGTCAAACGTCGTCTGGCTCTTGTTCTGTCTGACCAGGCCTAGCCCCTGGTAGAAGGCCTTCGACATACGCACTCACACGACAGCATGACTCATTCGAAACGATTTCGGAAAAATAAAGGTATTTATCATGATGGCCACAGAGAAAGACGGGGAGACAGGGGAAGGGGATGGAGGGTGTTTGCGATTACTCACGCGGATTGGAACGGTGTAGGAGTGCCGCCGCGTCCACCGAGGTGAGAACAGCTGTCATTACAGCAGTCGAAACGAACCGGCCCGCAAAAGGGACCCCGCAAAAGGGAAACCCAACAACACGACAAGGTTTCCACATTGTCGGGGCTTCCTGCAGGACCAGCAACAGCCCCTCTGACACATCGGGAAGGGGTCGCGCAGTATTGGTATTACAAGCGTACCCTGTGAGCGCCCAGAATGATGATTCACGTGCATTAATAATTATATTTTATCAAGTTACTGTAAAAACAATGACAAACGGGCGCCGGGAAGGTCGACCAGTGTGTGTGTGTGTGTGTGCAAGGGTGCACCGAGCTGAGACACTCGCCTCGCCGACCGATCCCTGGCCTGAGTGTTTGGCATTGGCCGCAAAAAGGGACACTTCAGACGCGAAACAAAAGGAGCAGGATGGGTCCCGGGTCCGGACCTTCTTTTGTCTCCGGTCACGTACATCAGCAATGCACTAACTAGGTGAAAAAGAGTTGTCTCCATCAGGATTACGTGACATGCTCGCTCTGGGATGCTGGCAATCCTGACTGGCATGTTCGGGGGGGCAACCCCGACAGTCGAACGACAACGACGGTTCATTGTGTTTTATTATTGGAGAAGACAACCCGCCGCGCCCCGCCGGAACACGGGGATGAAACAAACGTCTGATGTTGCAGTCGGCAAACGGGGACAAACGGGGACTCCGAGAGGCCAAGAGCGGTTCCCGAAAGAACGAATGTTTACGAAGTAATGCCCGGCAGCGTTGTCTTTCTCGCTTTCTTGTTTTGAATTGATTACACAAACTTCTTTATCACATCTGCACGACGATCCGCATATGTTCCGCTTTGTGAAATCCGCAGTTTGGCCACTTTAGCGAGCGCGCGCGGGGATGGACCCTAAAGTTTTTTGGTGTTTTTTTGGGGGGGAAGATGTCGCAGAGATCCTGGCGCAATGATTAGCCATCAAACGCCCTGACGGAGGATATGTCATGTCATGTGTCACGGAGCGCTAGCGCGAAGGCCAAGGGTAAGGTTTTGTGATTAGCCACCGAAAGGGGGTGTCGTGAACGCAAGAACGCAATGGCGGCGGCGGCGGCCGACTTAAGGCGGTCCCCTAATTGGAATCAATTTATCTCTTTGCCAACAGTTAATTGTTTAATTGGAACGCCGAAGACGCCAGGCCATGCAAAAATGCGGTCGGCCCATATTGGAGACTTTTGGCGTAAGGTCCCCCCGACCCTCCTCCCCATCACGCGAATTTGTTGGAATTAGTTGGGAAATTCCGGTTAAAAATTAAATGAGCACGAGGGAGGGAGAACCTTGTAGACCGCGCCATAAAGAAGGTTGACAGTAATCGGATGACATTTCCGTTCGATCGAAGTAGCCTCGACGCGCAAGGGCCTTGCCTCGTGTCAAGGAGCTGCTTCATCTCGTGCACGCGCGCGTGTGTGTGTGTGCGTGGAAAAGGCTCCATTTTGGGACGTAGTAGGCGCCAGGTCGCAATCCGCGAATCGTGGATCCCCCTCACGGTATCAGTTTCCATGTTGCCGATAATGGAGGAATAATGGATTAATCAGTGAACCGTGTGAGACCCAAGTACGAAGCCACACAATACACTCACACATGCACACATGGGGATGCTGTGAGCTTAATGTGAGGAGCAAAATGCTGGACGCAAAAATGCTGCGAGCGCACGTTACACGTTATCATAAATCACTCGGCCTACGTTCGCGGACCACTTGCGTGGGGAAGAGAGTGGTGGCCACACGGGGCACACACACGGCACACATGCGCTCATTTACACACTCGCACGTTAAAACAAATCCATCGCCAAGCGGCTGGCGTGAGATGTGAGGTCGATAGGCGCGAATCTCGCCGCGCCATTGCTACTCGGCTACTACGGGTACGCATCGAGGAGGCAAAAAGAAAGCCCTCGCAACATGCCAGATACCCTCTTTCTACCCTTCCAACCCCCCTCTCCTCGGCTTGAGCGCTAGAGAGCCAATATATTTAATCCTTCGTTGAACTGGAAAAATCGATTCCCGATGCACTTGCATTTTTTATACGCTCCCTGGCCCCAGCTCCCAGCACAGCACTACTTTTTGCAGCACAAAAACGGGGTGGCCTCAGCCGGACAAAAATCCCGGCCCGGCAACCTACTGGACTGGAGTAACCAGTAACAACGGAGGAAAAGGAGCAAGAGGAGGATGAGGAGGTGCAGGTGGTGGTAGTAAAAAAATGTTTGAAGCATCCTATAGGGTTCCGATGCGGTTTTATGCTATCCATTCGATAGTATTGATGGCTTTCGCACAAGGTACAAGGCGTAGCGGTGGTTGATTACCGGGGAGGGAGGGACACGGGGCCGGGAACTGTAATATTTGTGGCGTAATATTCGGGGTGGAGGGAGGAAGAGGAAGGGAAGGGGGGTGTGCGGTGAAATGCCGTGAACAAGAGATAAAGTGAACACTATTTCTGGGAGCATGGATCATAAATTTGATTTTTAAAGCCAATCAAATGAATCCGTCTCTCCGGTCCATCGCTCCGGTTCCAGCAACGGGTTCCATCCACCGGCACACCGGGCGACACCGGGGAGTGGGGTTGGAAACTAACAAAAAACTCCGAAACCTAGAAAACAACCAGATAGAAGGTCCTCCACTCCCCATGTGTGTGTGTGTTAGATGCTCCAGCAATTCGATGGGAAAACAATAAATTCTTCTCGCGGCCACACCTATCCGGCCTTCCCGCCGCCTTTAGGAGGGAGGTGATGTCTTAATTTACGCACGACGGATGCGCGCAACTGAACATTGATCACTAACCCGTGGCCCGGCCCGTGACATGACCCCTTCGGGGCGACCGGAGTGGCGGAAGGTTATCATGGACGCGACATTGTTTTGACGGGCGGTGACCAACGCGTGCGTGTGTTTTCAGAAAACAAAACGCGCCCGAAAACAAGATAATAAATGTCATAATCATCGTGCGCTGTGCGCCATCGTTTTGGGCGGGAGTGGCCGGGGTTCGGTCTCGGCGGTGCCGGTGCCAGTGGTGGACACGGTTCTACGATCGTCTAATTTATGATGATGAAGATTTTGATTCAATTCGTCGCGTCTCGCA
>NC_064874.1:89281901-89284401 GCF_943734745.1 Anopheles darlingi
AACACACACACACGGACACACAAACACACACATGAATCAGACACACAGCACACGTACAGAATCAAGGGCTACTATGGCTATTACTATTATCTTATTACTACTACTACACGCGACTACCGAGAGAGTGACAGAGAGAGCGAGAGAGAGAGGCGCTACTACTACTACTACTCGAGAGATCGTACGCGTACGTGCCGACGACAGGCGGTGGTCGTTGATGGTGGCTACTGTTCTAGCGAAAAATTGTTACTTGTCTCCCTCTCCTGTCTCCCACCACCCCAAAAACACCCATCACCCCTTCCCTACCTCCTCCACGATCCTCACAAACCCGTTCCCAGCACCACCAAAAAATGGAAGCCCAAACGATGGAGCGACGCGCGCCGCGAAGAACGCGACGAAAATGCAAAATGGACGAATTAATGGTGACTGATGAATAAACTACTTTTATCCATTATGACACTGATGATGATGATGATGATGCTGTTGTTGATGATGATGTATGGAGATAATACTATACTCGGTTGCCTGTTGCGCTTTGGTGTCCGGTCCATGGACGCGTAAAGCCGGTGCATCGGCGAAAAACATCCGAACCAATGATCGCCGCCGCCTGTAATGCCGAGAGAAGGAGAGAAAGGTGAGTTTAATGACGGCACTGACCAACGCGAAGGTCCAAGTGGGCTCTGTATTTAATGATCCATTCCCATCCATCCGCATCGCGTTTGTTGCGTCCGTTACCATTGACGACCGTCGACGCACACGTCACACTGACACGTGGACAGCGTGCTACGATGTCATTTCAATTTGGACAAACAAATTTGCACGACCACAATTGGGTGTCCCGAGAACCGCCGAGAATCGCGAGCGTGCGTCAAAGGAAGGGGGACGAAGGGAACGAATTAATAAGTGTCACCCTCGCGCCCCAGCACCACCCAGGCGTTGTAATTGATGCCAAGTAAATGGACCGAAATGGACCTTCGGCGCGCACGTGGCAACGGGGAGATAATGTTTTCCCGGACACCGGCTATAGCACCCACACCCAAAAGGGACGCAGCAGGATTGCGTGTTGGGAGTTGGAGAACGTTCTTGGCTTTCACTCTGGCTGGTCTCTCTCTCTTTCCCTCTTTCTCTCACTCTCGGGGGGAATTATCAATCAATTACTTTATTTGCCAAA
Source organism: Anopheles darlingi (assembly GCF_943734745.1). Classification (NCBI taxonomy): domain Eukaryota; kingdom Metazoa; phylum Arthropoda; class Insecta; order Diptera; family Culicidae; genus Anopheles; species Anopheles darlingi. The sequence goes on from NC_064874.1 coordinate 89,283,070, forward strand.
TAAATGTCAAATATCTTTCACATCGTTGCCGCTTCCATCACAGTCGATGGTCGACCGGCCGGGGAACACCCCATGTGGTGGTTCTCCCATGTGGCCTAACACCCCCACCACACACACACACACACACACACACACACACATGTTCGTCGGTCTTTCGTCTTTTGCTTCACACAACACCCGGGAACAAGGACACGGACACGCACCGCCTGCCGAGAACCGACAGAGAGAACATGACCACAGGAACACACAGGAGGGAGGGAGGGAGGAAGGACGCTGCCCAGTGTTCAAGGTGGTGGGGTGGGGGGCTGGGAAAAAAACGGCCGGCAAATAATGTCATTTTATTTATGGTCGGTGACTTTGTGGCTGTAGTGGTGGTGGTGGTAGAGAAGTCATACCAGCAGCCAACATCCGAAAGGTAGGTAGGTTAGTCCATCCAGTGGCAGAGGTCCAGCAGCAGCAGCAGCAGCGGTTCGGTTTTGGTGGCCGATGAGAATCCGAAAAGCACCATCCAGGACCGGGCCACCAAGAGACCATCGAGAGGCGGCATCCTGCTCCAAGTCATGGCTCCAAGGTGTGTGTGTGTGTGTGTGTGTGTTTGACCTCCCCTTGCTCCCCCCCCCCTCCCTCTGCTATTGCTGATAGCAATATCCAAGATTTATGGTTTCTGTAATCATACCCGCAGAAGAAGTGAAAGTACAAACGACCTGGTGCTACGTGTCTGGTTTTCCGGATGTTTACGCCATTTGATGACGCTGACGCTGTTCTTGTGCGAGCACCTCCCCCATTGAGGAGGCCAGCCTATCCTGCTCCTGGTCCTGGCCATGGTCCTGGTGTGTCGCCCTAGGTCGTGTGCAGGATAGGAAAAGTTGTGTCATTTTTCATGTAGTTAAGGGAGGGATGCTTATACAGTTATTTTACGTTTGCCAAGTAGACCGGGAGGCCTGTGGATCGTGGGGAAGGGGAACCACCTGCCACCTATTGCGTTTGGCTTGGCCCTGGCTCCGGCCCCTCAGCTGGCCCTGGCTCGCTCCGTGGCTTCCCAGGGAGATGATCGATGGATTACAAAGCATCGGGAAAGTGTTATTTGATTTACTGCGGGCATTTCTCGCTCGATTTCCTCCGTGCATGCGTGCGTGCGTGCGTGCGTGCGTGTGATCGTGAGGACCAACATAGAGGGTCCTTAGTCTGGCTAGAGTCATGTACCAGACCCCCCCATTACTCCGTAGGGGTCTCCGGACTGGTCTGGCCTAAAGAGCCAACAACAAGCATGACGGTGACGGCGAAATGGCCACAAGGACGGAGGGGGGTGGGGGCAGGGGTCCGTGAAATGGT
>NC_064874.1:89289401-89294401 GCF_943734745.1 Anopheles darlingi
ATTTTCTGCTTCTTCTGCTGCTGCTGCAACCACCAGAGAAAGAAGGGAGAGGAGGGGTAGTTGGACTATTTGTTTGTTGCATAAAATATTGAAGGAATTTCGAGGGCTGGCAACTGTGAAATTTGTCTTAAAATGGCTGCCAGCGAAGGGCGCCACCAGCGAATGGAAATTTATGGTTGCCCCACCACCCCTGCCCGCGCGACACTACTACACTCTAGTGAAGTTCTCCAAGTGGCGATAATATTTCCACTCCTTTATCTCTGGCGACGACGACGACAACGACAACGACAACAACAACACAATGGTCATCGTGTCTCATTGTCCTCTATCGTCCTCGCTCGCTTTACTAGCTGGTGGTGGCGGCGGCTGCGGCGGCGGCATCGTCAAGGTGCTGGGCTGGGATCATTGGAAGCCACCGTTGCTGCTGCTGCTGTTGCCGCCGGTTTTGCCGTTGTAATCCGAGTAGCCAAGTGTTTCGCCTAAAAGGGAGGGGAAAGTTAAAGTGTTTTCAAAATGGCGGTAGCAGGAAACCAGCAGGCAGTAGGGCAAGGTCCTGGGGGAGGAGACGAGGGGAGGGAATCCTGGCTTGCCGCTTGCCCAACGGAACGGACAAAATGCAATAAGGGCAACTTAGTGGTTTTGACTTCTCGGTTCAACGCTAGCCATTTACTCATCCAACCGCATATTCAGAACTCGGCACACCGGCACAACACTCCTCTTGGTCCGGGGAAGTGGTGACCGGGGAGAGGGGTGGTAGAAGCACCCCCCCACCCCTCCCCCCACCCCTCCCCCCACCGAAGAGTGGCGCGCTGCAGAACACGAACGAAACAAAACAGCGCAATATTTTAAGTCCAGTGAATTTCTGCAAATCCTTCCTCTGGTCGGTTGGTCGGCAGGCTGGCTGGCTGGCTCCCGGCACGGCCTGCTGCGACTACAACAGGACCACCAGGGCCCGGTGTTTGAAGGTGTGAAGCTATCGCCGCAACGTTGCTCGGTTGGTCGGTCGGTTCGTCGGTGGTGGTCCGTCCGTCCGTCCGGTCGGTCCGGTCGCTCCGGGAAGGACGAAAAAGGTTACCCCCGGGTGCCAAGTGCGAAAAGTACAAACAGGCGAATTACCGGTCCGCACCGCACCGCACCGCATCGCTGGCCCTGGCCCTCGCGTCTGAATTCGTGGTACGCGAACGCGCGTCATCGTGATTTGCCTCGTTGGTTAGCGCTACCGGCCGGGGGGCCGGGACCGGGTTGGTGTTTTACAATTTAGAACACAAACACATCTGAGCAATTCCGCAATGGTGTTTTGTGTTTTTGGTGAGAAGTGGCGGCGACGGCGACGGTGGCGACGGTGGCCTGAGGAAGACTGATCGCGCGCCCGGAGATCCACTACTAAGGAAGCCAGGCCTTCGTGGCCAGGTAGGCCATTAGAAAGGCGTTGCAGTGGCTTTATCTCACACTCACTCACACACACAAGCTGGTACACACACAAGCCCTTTTCCAGGGGGCCATTTGTTTGCGGCTTTTTGTGATAAAATAGCCTTGAAGCCTCAAAACTAACGAGCTCCTGTATGGAGGTCCTTTTTGATGTAGTTTGAAGAACCATAGTTCACTCATCTCATATCGGTTAACGCACAAAATATGAAGTCCAACAGTAGTAGGCCTCTCGCTGCGATGCGAATGCGCTGCTCACTTGGATGCTCACCCGTGCCCCGTCCGAGAAGGAGGCCAAAAACAGAAAAACAAATGGTCTGGACCGGGGGGAGGGGCCAGGACCAAATCCGCCTCGCGTGGCGTTGTAAATGTGGCAAAGAATGCAAATTATGCGCACTGCTTGCGCGCTGCTGCAGGGGATGGTGGTGGTAGTGGTGGTGCGGGGGATTTAAACAAAAATAAACATCCGGGACCGGTGCCGCGGTGCCGCGGTGCCCGGGCCCACGGATTAGCGAAATCCTTTTCATGCCTTTTTAATTACAACGTCACAGGAACCAAACCGCAGGAATTTCCGCCATTTCTCTGCGCCGCCACCACCGCCACCGCCACTCGTTGGGCTGTTGCCGAGTGATAAACGATGGAGCGGCACTCCCCTCCCCACGCGCCAAGCACCCAAGACCAACACCAGAGAAAGCCAAAGTCGAGTTTCCCTCACTCGTTGGCCGCGTGCGTTACATGCTGGGAAATTGGCCGGCTGTCGGCTTTCCGGGTGTGTGGGTGGGTGGTAGGTGGGTGGAGGGTGTGCTCAATGTTCATCTATCTTCGTGGGGGCCGACGCCAGCTCGAGGCGGCGGCGTGGAGAGTATTTAGGTTCTCCGGCCGGCTTCACTTTATGTCCGTCGTCGTCGTCGGCCCCTCCCGTCGTCGGTGGCCACGGGAATCGCGTAATCGTGCGGGGAGCGATGGCGACGGGACGATAATGGCCCCGGTGGACACCATTGGCCGGGGGGGAATTTTATCGATCCGTTCCAAATGGCACGGAAGGAAAGGAAAGATTTACTATCAGGCGATAATTTGATAATATCAATGAAGTGTCCGCTGCCGCCAATGAAGTGCCCGAGTGTGTGTGTGTGTGCGTGTGTGTGTGTCTTGAGGTCGTCTTCATCTGTCAGCTGGAAAAGCTGGCATCTAGATCTCTCTCTCTCTCTTTATTTTGTCACTTGCGCGCCGTTTGCTTCGATTGAAATGCATTAGTCCTTCGCGTTTTGTGATGTCCCCGGATACACCCCGGATATCCCGGGGGCTTGACCAACCACTCCTGGAGTGGCTGTGGTTTTCTTTTTCCCCTTGAAATCGATCTAATCTCACGCATAAAGTGCGCGAAATATTGGGCGATACGCATTTTAAAATGGCCGCCAGATTATTCTCGCACGAATATTGTTTGGACGCGTGGAATCGTGAATCGCGAATTGAAATTCCGAAACCCCGGCGGCCGCCACGATCGCGCAGCAACGCCAACTGCAAATAGTAAATCGTTTTCGGATTCGGTGATGGCGAATTTGCCGGGCGCGCCCGTCCGCCCGCCCAATTGCAACATTGGATAATTTGGTTGCTTGCAATCACCGAATATTCAAACGCGCGGTCATAAATTTCGCGCACCATCGACGGCGGCGGCGACACCGTCGACGCATCCCGACAGTGGGTCCTGTTTAGGCCGCGTCCAGGCCATTTCACCCCCCTTTGCAAGCAGTCAAATTATGGAGTCGATTGGGCGCACTGAACGCGACCGATAGCAGCACCAGGACGCGCCCAGGACGTGGCACCAGCACCGGAACAACAAAGCGGTTCAATTGAGCGATAATTTTGGGGTAGACCATTGGCCACCATTGGCGGCCGCCAACGAAACTGCGGAATTGCGTTGCGTGTGCCATTGTCACAAACTGCCAGCCAGCCAGCGAGCCAGCGACCATCATTAACAGCATCGGCGACATCGGCGACAGTAGTGGCTTGGTATCCCCGGACCGCCGGATTGGTTCCAAAAGTTGAATGGTTCCAGGGTTTGGGGCGGGCGTAAGTTTCACAAATAATTTCGCGCACTGATTGTGTGTGTGCCAGGGCGAGCTACATATGTTTTTGGGTTCGAGGTTCCTTTGTATTCGTCGCGCTTTTTTTTTTTTTCTGCCGCCAGACGTATCCTATCTATGCTACGTGCATTGTAAGCATCTTGAGTTTCACTTCTCGCCATTACACACTCCAGTGGACCGTCTCTGTGTGTGCGGTGTGGGTGCTCCGGTGCTGGAGTTCTTACTGAGTGTCTGGAAATACGCCAAAAGGGGATCGTTGTCGAACATAGGATTGTAGGTGTTATGTTGCGTACGTGACTGACTCGCTCGCGGGAGGCAACAACAACAGCAGCAAACGCTCGCGCTCGCGCTCCGGTTCGTTCGTTCGTTCGCCTCATGTTTCGCTCGCCGGGAAAATAGTTTCACACATCTGGAATGTTGCAACCTTTGGAATTTTCCCCCCACTTTTTTCTGTTGCTACTGCTGCTGCTGCTGCTGCTTTCCTTCCTCGCAGCATCGACGCTCACGACGACGACAAGGACGAGAAGGACGATAGGGACGGTGTTGGGACCGTTGCCGAAGGCTTTATTGCATCCCTGCACGCCACCACGTCGTTGCTACGGATCCAAGAAGGCGGCGGCGGCGGTGTAGCGTTGAAGTCGTCGTGGTTGTCACGACGTGTGCGACAGAATGTCCTCGACGATTGCGTAGAGGCGCAGGAACCAGTGGACCGGTCGAGAGGGGACTCCCCCGCCGTGGAATGCTATCAAAATGTTTTATCGCGTAATCTCGTTTACTAGGAATGACATAAGCAGCCCAAGGGGAACGGACTAATAACAGGGCAGGCAGGCAGGCCAGGGGGACGGCATTGCATTCGCGCCGTCCGCGCTGTTGTTATCAATGTTGATTCCATCTGCTCCGACGACCAGCAAATGCAGATGTCCTGTGGCATGTTTGATGCACACACACCAGAGTGTGTGTGTGTGTGTGTGTGTGTGTGCGTTGTATTTGAGGAATGTTCGATCCCACACGCCACGGCCACCTGCCCGGGGGCCCTATCATACCGAAACCACCGAGCACACACGCAGACACACACACGCACGTACGTCGTACGGTTGATTGAGTCCCGACAAAACCGATGTAGCAGCTGGGTTCGGTGCGGTGCCAATGAGCCGTAGGATTACTCTCGTCCTCCACGTCCTCCTTTCCCCGTCAGGACCACCTCGTCAGGAGCGCAACGCAAACAAACGCAATCGCTAATGGGGTTGTTTATTTGGGCAGCTTTAAAGGCCGCCCCCTAAGGGTGCTTCCAAAACCCCCCAGCTGCGTGCTGTTTGTTGCTGTAATACGGGAGGGCTTATGAAGATAATGTTGACAAATGCATCGCTTTCACCAGCCAGCCAGCCGGCCAAGGAAGTGAAAGGCGATAAAAAGGCGAACGGAGAAGCAACGAAGCAAGATTCTCGTTGCACGATTACCTAATTGCAACGAGCGTTTCTATTATAGCATCGT
>NC_064874.1:89299401-89301901 GCF_943734745.1 Anopheles darlingi
TTAAACCATCTTGTAACCGGACTTTGGACTTTGGAGGGCGCGCCACTTCCAGAAGCCGGCAAGTCGGCGCTCAGTAGCTTTTATGCAGCCTTACACAACGCAAAGCAACTAGAAAACTCCCGGTGGGCTATGGACACGTTTCTCGTTCCGCAAAATTCGAACTACTACTACTATTGCTACTAAGGAACACCGAGGGCGCACACCTCGGTAAACGGTAAAAGGTTATGCGCCCCAAAGGTAGTGGGTTCGTGCCGTCGTTGCACGTCCCCGATACGCGGAAGATACAAATTAGGAAAAGGAATTAGGAAAATGGGTTTTGGTTAAGGAGAAAGTTTCAGTTTGAATAAACCGCGCCGCTGGTGGTGGTAGCGACCGGTAGCGAAGGATGCGAAGAAGAAGCAGAAAAAGAAGTAGTAGTAGAAGAAGAAGGAAAGGACCACAAAGGCGGGCCTGCCGGTCAAAAAATGGCAAGATTTAAACTGATTACACTCCTTGAAGGTCATTCGGACTGCACGTCCGAATCCCGTGAAGCGTGGTTACGCGCTTCGCGGAAAGGCCACTCGCATATCGCGATGGCTCTCTCTGTTTGGCGCGAGTATCGCGCGAGATGGTAAAAAGGTAAAATTGGCCAGACCCCCCCCCCCTCCCTCTCTCGCACACCCACTCACGGGCGGGGGATCCGAGGTCCTGATTATTTATTTCTTTATTTGCGGGCTGAATTTATTAGGGTTGCCAAGGGTTTCGGAAGTAGCTTTAAATTTTCACTAACGGTGAAGCAGGAGATTGCGCCAAAGCCCCAAACGGTGCACCTTGCTGCCAGCCAGGGCCTTGCTGGCTTCCCTTCCTAACCCACACAACACAACGCAACGCAACGCAACACAACTTTGGGGCCTCTCATAATCGTTAAGCTTTATTGTGCACACTTTCGCTGTATTATCGCTAATCTAAATAAAAGTGAAGAATGATACTGCAAAGACCCCCAGCCCCGGTCGAGTGCCACCGTTAATTCCCGCGAATTTCCCTCCTCCCCTTCCTCCTCCTCCTTGGCCGGTCTCCCTGGCCTTGGCCACTCATCTCAACTAACCTGGCATGTGGTGCGCGCGAGAGGAAACAATAAATAAAAAATCCGCGTCTGCCAGGTGGTACATGCGGTGGTTCACACATACACACACACACACACACACACACACACACACACACACACACACACACACACACACACACACGTCGTCGTCATCGTCGTCTTTGACAGGTTGAGGCAAATTCGTGGCGCTGCCTACTTGTACCAAACCCAGTACATGGGGTTCAGCTTGCAAGGATTTGTATATTTTTTTTCCTTCTCATTAGCAAATGCTATGGAGGGCGCTCCGTAGGGTCTGTAGCAGGCTGTGTGTGACTCATTCAACGGTGTTGGTTGTGGAATAATTAACCAAATCACGTACTTCACCGCTACGCCCCGTGCGCGCACGTGTGTGTGTGTGCTTGCGCGTGTGAATATCATCGGCAGAAATTATTAATTCTGATCTAAATTACTAATGTTAATTAATTCATCCATCAAAATCCATTTCGATCGACCGTCTCTATTTGACGTCCTGTGTGCGTATGTGAGAGAGCGAGCGAGCGAATGCAGAGTGAGTGAGTTAGAAGGTCCCCCCGGCATGATGATGTCCTGGTCCGCGGGTCGCGCGATTCGATTGTGCGAATTTTTCACATCGCTCACAACCGCGAGTGGTGGACAACGTTGATAAAAAAAAGCAATGGCTAGCAATCAGCCGCGAATATGGATAATTAAGCTCTGAAGGCTGGTATCACGCGGGCAAAAACCGAGTGACCGGGAAACAGAGACCACAGTAGGCCGGGGGGTGGCCGATGGTCGGTGCAACCCCGGTCCCTCCTCCGCGATATGCTTTTCAACTTTAATTCTCGTTGCGGACGGAATGAGATAATCATAAATTGCAATTAAACTATAATTGTAAATCGATTATATTAATACGTTATGAGTAAATACGACTTATTAGTTGGGTAAACAGAGTAGACCACAAGCACCAGTGCACACAGGCACACACACGCGCACACGCACATCGAGCAAATGTCATGAAGCCAGCGAGAGCATAGCGTGGTTATCTTTGATGAGTGCAACCATCAGCCAGCGAGCCAGCCAGCCAGCCAGCACGCATGTTTCCTGGCACCAGAACACCACTAGAGGGAGGTGGTGGTTGCCACGTTCTAAACGCTTATGTTCACCACATTAACGCAACAACAACAACAATAATAATGTTCACTTTGGCAATTGCTGTTGTCGGTGGTGCTTCAATATTTCGGAAGATGAAGCGCAGACGCCGGAGCCAAATTTGAATATCGATGGCGTTCAACAATAACACCGAGTGCGATCGATAAAATCATAAAATAGTGATGCTCTCTCTCTCTCTCTGCGGCGATGTCCAATCGAGAAACAATACCTTAAGCGCCGGCAGCTCGCGCATAACGGGGCATTTGGGGC
>NC_064874.1:89316901-89321901 GCF_943734745.1 Anopheles darlingi
GGGTGGATGGTAAAATTGAAAAACTAAACACAACCACCCCCACTCCCCGCTATGGTAATAGAACTCTCAACAGCTCCAACAGCGTTTCTGTTCTCTGCGCATCGTTAACAAGCGAAACGTAGAACGCGCGGCACCCTTGGATCAACTGAGAACCCCACGTGTGGAGGATCACGACAGGAGAAAGAAGGGTTCGTTGTTGCGCTACAAACGACGACCACGACGACGACGACGACGACAGCGACGTCCACTGACAGCTTATTAGAAATGTAGATGCATTTTTGGTAGCTCTCTCTCTCTCTCTCTCTGCTAGCGAATCCATTCATTTTTCGTTCCGTGATGACTACTGACTACTTTACGGACGGACTCCGACTCCCCGGGAGCTGGAAGTTGGATTTCTTCGCGTCTCACATCTTACGGGAATCCCTATGGATGGGGGAGGAAACGCAGGCAGGGGGAGGGGGAGCGGGGTACATTTTATCAATATTCTCCTTTCGGTGTGCTCGTAAATTATGACCGAATGCTGTTATTATGCTGCTGCTGCAGCCAGAGCGCGCCCGAGAAGAGAGCGTCCTGGCAGACCCGGCCGGGACCATATCCGAGGCCCGGGGTCGTTCGGCTTTTATGAGGCGACCTTTTTCCCTTTCTGGCTTCTTTAAAAGCACACCGCCGGGGGTGGAAAAGCGGGCTGCGGAGGAGGGGGAGTTCTGTGCCACAAAATAAAATTACTAACCCGTCTTGCAGTAATAAAATGTCAAAATTCAATGAAAAGGTAACGAGAACGACTCGTGGTGGAAGATGGGTAGTGGAAGCAACACTGAAATGTGTTTGCATTTGTGGTCTAATGCTTCGGCATTTTATGGGCCGGCCTTGAAATCCATTTAACGAGAAACGAGTGCTGCTTCTTGCCAGCCATCATCTCGACACAATGTCGTCGTCATTTCTTCTTCTTCTTCTGCTCAAGGTAGGGAGCAGCAGTCCCAGCAGCTCCTTGAAACAAGCTCCTTAGGGCACTTCGCTTCGTCCATCGTGAGGGGGGGGGGGGGGCCAAGTGCCATTCTCTCCGTTGCTGCTTCTACTGCTGCTCGTTTATAATTGTTTATTTGCTAGCAATTAGCATTCGATGACGGGGGCGCATACTACTGCACGGGGCGCACATGCACGGGCGAATATAATGATATCCTTAATTTTACATCACCTGCCTGCCCCTCCTACCCCTCTGCCCCTTCCAATTCCTCCCTCCAAATAATGGTTTAACGATCGTCGACCACTCGTTCTGTTCGTTCCGTTCGTTCGTTCGCTCGCAATGCAGAAGGAGAAGTGGCCTCTCAGAAGCCAGAAAACAATGGCCAACGGTAATGATTTCTTCAAAAGTCCAATGTTTATGTTGTTTTTTCGTGAAGGAGGGCGGGAGGGGGTGTCCTTTTTTCTGCCAAAGAAAAATACGCCAAACCTCTCGGGGTCTATTATTTGCCCCGAAGAGTCCGAAATGCGTAATGAGGGCGAATGGCTCGTGTAAAGCCGCTGGAGACAACGGAGACGACGACGACGACGAGGAGATCCCCGCGAGCGACATCGGTAACATCGGGCACACACACGGACACACGGACACACGCGCGCGCAATCGTTATCTTGCCCCGTTTTTCGCCCCGTGATTGCCATATCGGTGTCCACCACCCAACCCAAATACCAAACCTTCCACCGTTTTGCGAAGCCAATTATGAGATCAATGCACGAGAGGGGAGAGAGAGAGACAGAGAGAGAGTTACGTCGTTGGTAGTCGTCGTCGTAGTCGTCGTCGTCGTCGTCGTAGGACGTGGAGTGGCGAAATCCTCCGGAGATCTATGGTAGGGATAAAGGTCAGACTATGGAGAAGGGGCTTAGCCCCATTAGGTTACCTCACTCGGTGATACGGTGGTCATCGTGGTGGTGGTAGTGGTGGTAGTGGTGGTGGGGGTGGTGGAGGTATGATCAGCTTAACCCCACACGCACGGAACCACGACGTCCCGTTTGATTCGCCCGGTTATTAGTCGCCGCCCTCGGTGGAAGCACCGAGCAAAGTGTCCCTGTTACCCCCTTCCCCCCGTCCTTTCCTGCACCCCTTCCACCACCCGAACACTTCCGTGTCCAAACGCATAGCAGATTAGAGCCCTGAAACTGATACACGTTTATTTTTATCAGCTTCAGCTTCAGCTGCTGCTGGTCCTGCTAGTGCTGCTGTTGGTGTTAGTAGTGCTGGCAATGTTACCACCGCGGTCCAAATTAGATTATCTCCCTCCCCTTTTGCATCCGATATGGTGCGTCCACGGGACCAGTACGGGACCACGGGAAACGGCCGATGGCCGATGTAAATCAACGTAACTTCTGCACACACACACACGCGCGCGAGCCGGCACGCATGAACGTCCCACCGCGTTGCACGTTGCACACGTTGGGCTCCCGGGTTTTTGGGGGCCCCCAGATAAAGTTGGTCTAATCTTTTAATGCAGTGCTCAACCTAATCTCGACAATGTGGTTAGTGTTAGTCCTGGGAGAGTCAATGGACGGATAAAACCGTAACCGCTTTTTCCCGCCATTTTTCCCGCTCGGAGGACGTGCCGCTGGAGGTGGAGGTGTAGGAGAAAGGAGGTAATAGAAAAACTTTCTCTGCCAAACGGTGCTGCCGCCACCACCATTCGACACGCTGGCGTTGGCGCGCAGCACACACACATGTGTGGGGGTGGGGGGTTCGATTGTGTGGATGGAACCGAGGGACCACTGCATCAACCACCGGTGCTTACGGATGCTGCCATCGCTGCTGCTGCTGCTGCTGCTACTGCTCCTGTTTGGCGATGAATTCGATCGATCAACTTTATGAAAGCTCCACCACTACCACCACCAGGATGCTTGATGCTTACAATTCATTTCGTCGGAATGTGTGCCGAGGATGATGCCGGGTAGCAGCAGTCCTGTCCAGGAACACACACACACACACACACAGAACAGTAGGCGTGTGTAGGCTCGGTAAATGCTCCGGGAATTACTTTAGATGCGCACAGATGGGTTCTGCCGGTTTTTTGGTGGGACGGGGGGTGCGGTTTGGAGTGCCCCATTGTGGAGTGGTAAATGGGCGATGATCAAACATTACTCAAGGCATGAGGCAACATTTGCTGGGCCACGGCCAGTCCGGAGGCTTCTACGGGAGTCGAGACACATCTACTAAGCAAAAAAACAAAAAATGATTGTTTTTGTGTTTTTTTTTTAGGGGGAAATAGACTCAAAGTAGGTAGGGGTTTGAGGTTTGGTTGTTTTAAATGTGGGCCGATCGTTCCATTGTTCCATTGGACTCCCCCCCTTCGTCGCTTCTCCTGGAATAATTTCCCAAATCCATTTCCCCCCACCACGCGATCGCTTCCACATTGAAGCCCTTCTGCTCTGACTGCTGACGATGGAGGATTCTGGGGTTTTTTGTAAAGGGTAAAGAAAATCTTTCTCTCTCACACACACAGTCGCCAGTTCTCTAGTGTGGATTTGGACGAGGAAGTTTTGCGAACCTCGGCTCGGCTCAAAAGAAAAGAATCACCGTGGAACACACGCGAACACTCCGAGCGCATACAATGCATGCACCAACCAGCGAACCAGCCAGCCAGCGAGCGAGCTCGTTTACCCCGTTGTACCCAGAAACCAGAAGATGCCAGAGCTGGCAGGTTTTTCCGGGTTTTTGGGCGCTGACTAAGGACTATTCCGAAATGCCTCGTCGTCGTCGTCGTCGTCGTCGAGTTGGTTGCTGAGTGGCCCGGAGAGTGGCATAAGTGAGAACAGCCGAGCAGGCGGGCATGCCGGGAGCCGGTGGGTGCCGGGTGCCGGTGGGTGAAGAAAGGTTTATGCGCCAAGTGTCGTGAAAAGCGATGAGAGTTATGATTATGTGCAAACTTTGATGCTGATGTGGAATATAAATAGCGAGAGCGAGCGCGCGCGAAGCGAAGCTCCGCTTTTCCCCTTGCTCCACGCACCCCGCAACCCCGTGCCAAGTGCGGAAACGGAAGCAGTAGCAGCAGTAGCAGTACCGCCAGTGTGTGGCACGCAGATTATGTCATTGTTTAGGTAGCACCACACACACGCAGCACACGATGGTGATGACGATCACGAATGAGCAGCAGCAGCCAGGCGGAGGCAATTGCAGGGGAGAGAGGAGGAAGAGGAGAGAGAAAGAGTGAAAATGGAATATTTATGGTGTGGACTAATTTGCATAAATTTTGTTAATTAACAATGTGGTTTGTAAATTAATGTGCCGGAATGAGCCACCCTCCCCCCTTCATTTCGTTTCCGTCCTCCAGAATAACCGCATCGCCCCCCTCCAAAAGCGACGACGAGGAGTGCGCCAAAAGGAGCATTGCAGAGAGCAGGATGTGGATGCGTCTTGGCGACTTGGCGTCACTAGGTCTCAGAGAGAGCAGCGGAAGTCTCGCACACACACGCACACACACACAGAAACCGACCGGTGACCGTGCGAACAAGCGGTCGACATTCGAGCCAGCTGCGATTTGATGTACGACATCCAGCCCAACCCAACAGAGAGAGAGAAAGGAGATATATTTATCAAAAGTCATCGATAACTGATTTCCGCTCAACGATGATTTTAGGGGCGGGGGGAGGGGGGAAGGGGACCTTTAGCATCTCGGTTTCGCCAGCCGGTCGGTCGGTCGGTTGGTGGCAGCCACCTCCTCTCGTTCGGCCGGGGAATCGGAATCGATCTGCAGCAGCAAACCCCACACCACCATCGGATGAGGTGCCGAAGGAGGTGCGGAAGGGAGGAGAAGTGTACCTACTGGTGGAAGATGAGTAATGTAACTGCCGCTGAAACCGACAGCTGTTTATCTTGGCTACGATTCCCATCGACAGGACGCAAGTGCACTTCACAGGTTCGCACACACACAAACACACACACACATACAGCACAAACCACAAGAACGAAAGGGCTTCATCGAGAATGTGCAGTATGGGGAGCGGTGACGATGGTGGCG
>NC_064874.1:89326901-89331901 GCF_943734745.1 Anopheles darlingi
TTATTTGCGAAACTTCCCCTCAATTAAGGTCGAAAACAAATTTTTCGATTCGGTGAAAGCTGATTAAAATAAATTGCTACTTTACACGCTGGATACAACCAACCACCAGCACCCGTCCCGGGGAATTGAAGACGAAGTGCAGAATCATCCCCCTGTGTGTGCTACACACACACACACACACACACACACTTCTCGGCACACGGCAGCAGCACCGAGAGCAGTAGCGAGTTTTCCGTTCACGGCATCCTTCCAATTTCCGTTCCCGTTCTATTCATGCGACATCGACTCTCCGGAAGCACCAGCAACCAGCAACCGGCACCACTGTTGGTGGTGGTGGTGGTAGTGGTGGCGATGTTTTCGCTTCGTTTTGCGGGCTCCTTGCCTTGGAGTCGATTTGCGTGTCGGACGATCATGGGGCATCGGTAGAGGGATGCTAAACGGGTGGCCCCGAGATGGCTCAATGGCCGACGGAGGGAAAAGGAACACTAAAAGATGCCGGCAGTAGCCTAGGAGAAGGAGTGTGTGCGCTGGCGCTCTAGTAGTAGAAGTAGCAGTAGCAGCACCACCACCGAGGGATGGGAGTAAGAGAGTATTGTTCGCTAGGGGAAACGAATGAAACAAATTGAAACGGAAAAATGGAGGGTCCCTTTGCCTTTCGTTGCCCTTCATTCCCATTCTCCACGGCCCCACACGGCCAAGGAGTTTCAACCGGAATATCAATTTCCTTCGGCAAGCAGCAGCGGCAGTCGGTAGCAAGATTGCCGGGGACAAGAACGACACGTTCGGTTTCCTTTTCGCGATTCGCAGAACGGGAGAAGAAAGCGCTGGGAGTCTGAGTCTCCGCACACACTCAAGGAGTTGTTTTTCTCTCGAGCTCTCGAGCCGCTGGTTGCTGGGTTGAAGGATAGTATTTTCCCTTCTGTCAATACCGTTATTTGGCGCCGGTAGGGGAATGGGGCGCGCCCGAGCATGAGACGACATTAGAACAATGTACTCTCTCTCTCCCTACCCATCTTCGCTTTGATGTTTTTCGCTGCTCGATGCTCAATGAATCGCTTTATTAGTAAAGTCGCTAACAACCTCGCTACGCGCCACGCGCCACTCGCCTTGTCTAACAAGCTATAGCTGTTCCCTAGGCTGTCGGATGTGGGAGTACCTCCAATGATCATTCATTGGAACTCCGGGAGCGAGCATATTCGGCTGTCAATGGTAGATCACGAAAAACAAACGAAACAAAACAAAAGCTTTAAATTTCCCATGACGTCAACAATAAGGGTGTGTGTGTGTGTGAGGGGGAGGGGGGGGATTGACCAGCAGTGGGAAGGAGAAAACGGAGTGGTTGACGGGAGTGAAATGAAACCATCATCCTGCACCGGCGATGATGATGATGATGATGATGGGATCCACATCTATATTTTGGGATTGCATGTTGCGGTTCCCTTTTGTGCACCGGACCATGACTCTCGGACATGATGCTCCCTCGTGATTTGTGGGGGGGCAGGGAATCATGGCCTTGTAAGATTCAATTCCCGCTATCCCCCCTCCCCCCTCCGCCCACCATTACGGTTTGAAATCGATTCTCGCCGTTCACGAGCGGTTCTCGTCATTTTCGTTAAAAAAAATGCTTTTCGGATTCGTTCGAATTTTTCCGAATTCCATTCGAAGCGCATTTTCTTTCGCGGAATGAATTTGAATCCCAACAGTTGGCGTCAAGGAGCTGTCAAAAAAAAAAACAAAAACAGGAGAGGGTCTGGGGAAGGAGAGGTACCTTACCCCTTGTCAGTCAGACAATCATAATTGTGTTCATCATGGCGGAGAAATGTCACTCAACTTCGCTCACTCTGTTTCCGAGCGGTTCGGCGGTCGTCTTGTATCCGCTAATCTGATTGCTGCTCTTCATTTTCAAAGATTTCATACCAAGTAGTCCGGGGTAGCCCCGGGATCCCGACCCGGGCCCCGTGAAGAGGATTGAATCGTTTATCTTTGAGATGGAGAGGGATTAGACACACCGAGTTTATTGCGAACAAAGCCAAAACAACAACCAAAAAACAAAAAAAAAGGGACAAAAATGGAGTCCCGCAACAGGGGAGGAGAAAAATCAAAAGAATGTCAAATGGAGACACCGCACATAAGTCACCGGTTAAAACGAAGCTCCACACTCGATGTGTGCGTGTGTGTGTGTGCTGATAAGAACAATCAAACTCGGTTTCGTGAATCGTTAACTAGTGATGTTCAATGTCCCAAGCTCCCCAAAGCAACAAGGCTACGAACGAAGGAAGCGAAGGAAGCGACCCCTCCGACGACCGAGAGGCCCGGGGTGAAAATGCTTTAGAATAAATACGAAGAGTTCATGGTCTGTGAAAATCCGGCCTCCCCAAGGACCGAGCGTGGCGGGTGTGGGATGCATGTGCGAACTGTATTAGCCGTAACGAGACGAGACCGAGGGAACTGGAAGCCTATCCAACCGGAACACCGAAAGCCGGTCCGTTCCGTTTCCTGGGCGAAGGGTGCGGGGGGGCATGGAGCGCGTGGGGTTTTGGAACATAAATGATGGGCGTTCCTAGCAACCGTTAGCAGGGGAGAGTGTCGCGCGCGACGCGTGAGGGTGTGAGCCCCGGTCACAAGACGTTTTGGTGTCAAGTTCAATTGAGCCTCTAAATCACTACCCCCCAAAAAACCACCAAAGCCACTTGCACAAAGCCCCAAGACCCCGCTCGCTCTCCCCCTTTTTGGTACCACCCTCGCAGCACCCTCCCTAGGAGGAGTTGCAGAAGAAATATTTTCACTTTCCTACCCGCCGCCACCAGCCCGCGATGCCCTTTTCCAAGGGGAACAAATTTAAATCGAGGATGAAATTGAATTTTCGCTTATCCTTCTTAAGATGCAGCGTCAGGCGACGGGGGGGAGAGAGAGAGAGAGAGAGAGAGAGAGAGAGAGGGCTAGAGTGCGGTTGCGGTGGGTGTTTTTTCGTCAGCATAAAAGGGACACACACACACACACAGACCTCACAGAGGAAGGGAAGCGAACGGTGGTAATTCTTTTTTCAATCTGTCCTTAAAAACCCACCGGCATGGGATAATGCTTGACGCATTCGGGTGTGTATCCCTCTCTCTTTCTCTCTGGTCGCGTCTATTTTGGAAACAAAACGTCGGGGAAAGAGAAAAGAAAAGCGAGAGCTTACACTGCTCACCGGATATGAGTTTTAATTGTGCAAACTGGCATTCCCGCTAGGCCCGGGCCAACTCGGGGGAGTCTGACAGATTATAGTAGGCGACGCGACATTCGCCGAAACCACCGCCACCACCACCACCACCACAAGCCTCCTAGTGGAGCCAGGGAGTAGGCTTTGGCTTTGATTCGCTAGCAAGGAGCTCCAAGATACCAACCAGAAGAGCAGCAGCAGAGCTACTAGGAACTAGGATCACTAGGAGCTACTCCCCCCCCTCCCTTAAAATTAAGCACAACTCAAGCTGAAGCTCAAGCTCAAGATGGTGGCGCTCGAGAGAAGCGCTGCACAAGCAACGAAACATGACAGAACGACCACGACCGGTCGACCGGAGCAGCAACCGGAACCACCGAACTCACCACCGGATGAGATAAGCGACAGAGACAAAGAGAGCGAGAGAGAGAGTGCATCGAATAATTATATTCCCCGGGCATTGTGTCGCGCGCGCCTTGGGCTTCCAGGATGTTCATGACTGGAAGATTGTGTCCGGGCTTAGTAAATCATACATCACCTAGGCTATAATCTTAATTGAAATAGCATCGGAAGTGCGCGGTGCCCGCGATGTGCGCGGTGCCCGCGATGTGCGCGGTGCCCGCGATGTGCGCGGTGCCCGCGATGTGCGCGATGAGCGCCTCGAGGGGGGGGGGGCAACAAACCCAAACTACTACTATTAAGCCGCGCACTCCCGGTCTGTAAGGCACATCTCGTTCGTCTCAATCGAGATCGTGGACGTGGATGTGCGTGCATGTGTGTGTGTATCGACGAAGGCGACGACCAGCTTCCATCAACCTATTGACCCCACCCCGTATAATGGCGCCCGGAAGTCACGTTGTTGCCTATTGCCACTTCTGTGTGTGTGTGTGTGTGTGTGTGTGTGTGTGTGTGTGTGTGTGTGTGTGTGTGTGTATTGCCTTCTGTGTGAATGCTCTCCGAACCTCGGATCGAACTGGATGGATCGACCCAATCGATATCGAATGAGCATTTTGAGTGCGTCTCACTCGCTTCTACGTGTCGGTGTGTACGTGTGTGTGCGTGTGTGTGTGCCGAGTGCACGGTTGTTGGTTGGCCCCTTTTGTTTGTACAATGGATCAAACTCCGTTACAGCCCAAATCTACATACACGCCAACGATGGCCACACTGCTGCTGCTGTTGCTGCAACGAAAGAGCCGCTCACTCACTGGAAAATTCAACCTGGCGCTCTGGTCACTGTTGCACTGTAGTAAGGGATGCGTGGGGGTAAGCCTTGGCCATGCACGCGCCCTTGCATACCAAGTTGGCATTAAATTATCAGGACTTTCGCCGCTTCACAAAGACACACACACACACACGGACACACGGGCACTCCATGGACCCTCTATAGGCAGACCAATAGCTGGGGACCGGGAAATGGTGTAATGTATGCTACGGTATGCTACGTGCGTGTCCCCCTTTTTTGCTCACCCCCGTACTCACACACACACACACATGCACGCACGAATGCCGTGGACACTCGGCTCGAGTACTGTTTGTTACCTTCCCGATTCTGGTGGCCCCTTGGACCTGGCCAGGACCTGGGTGCAGAAACCACACCGAGTCACAAAATGGCCGATGGAGGCGCTCGGTAGCCCCCGGTGTTAGCAGTTTGTTCAACTTAACGTGGTTAAGTTTGCGTAAAAACGGGTCGTGATTCGATCCCGGTCCCCGATAGAGGACAGGACTACCAGTTACTGACCCCAACCCCCCCTCACCCCTTACCCCCGCCCTTGAGAGGGTGCAGATAAAAAAAGGGAATTTT
>NC_064874.1:89336901-89349401 GCF_943734745.1 Anopheles darlingi
TATAATTCAACTCTTAGCCACCATGTATGCACACACACACACGCACGCACACACGCACGCATGTGTTACCATTGGCAACACACCTTCCCGTGGTGAAAAGCGTTCGAAACCGACCGACCACCATCGTCCTCGTCGTCGTCGTCGTCGAGTAGGCGTTGATTGCTGGTGACAAGCTCCTCCGGAGTGTTTTTTTTTTGGCTTTGGCTTCGTTGGTGGTTCTCTTTTTTAAGATTCCAAAGACACCGCCAACTACCATCAGCATCAGCATGTTAGTGTGTGTGGGTGTGTGTGTGTTGGCGATAATTTTGGCCGGAATCGGAAATGTGCCGGCAGCATCGACGGTGTAACCCCCCTCCCCTTCCCTCCCTTCTTCATGACGAAGAAAATGCGGATTTCAAAAATGTATGATCCATATTGACTTTCCTTTTTTCCTCGGAGCCCACAGACGCACACAGCGTGGTACTGCACCATAAAAACTACGGTTTCATTATGTGGATGTGTAGCGGCGATGCCGATGTTCTGTTGTCACGTTTTGTGTGCCTCCCCCTTCCTCCCTCATCACTTCCACCCGCAGGACACCAGCAGCGACCCAGATCGTGATTCTTCATTTCCCGCGAGGACCTTCCAGCGAAAAAGCTTGGGACAGTAAAATATGATATTCACGAAGGAGAACCACACACATCCCCAGACACACCGACACACATTTTAAGACGCATCCGCGACGATCGGCGACGGCGCATCGACCGCATTGGGGTGAATGCAAGTTGAAATAATTCAATTTCCGGATTGTAGTTCAATATCCGAGTTGGTCGGACGGCGACGAGCCTCGACCGGCTCGACCGCCGGTGTTGGTGGTGTTGGTGTTGGTGTTGTTGGGCTACTGGAAAAATCGCTGCTGGAATCTCCGTTTCATTTTGTTTGACTTTCTCCTTACGGACGCCTCCAACTATTGCAACGTTCCCTCCCGACGAGTGACCGAAGGTCCGCAAACTTCTTCATCCTCCATTCATCGGGCCGGGGGTCCGACCATTGCCCGGCACCACTCGCCAAACAATGCCGCGTGTTCCGTGCCAATGGGGATCCCCCGACCCCGACCCCGGACCTCTCTCTCTCTCTCACCGTCCTTCTTCCATTTTACTGCCACCTCGAACGATGGCGGCGGCGGAACGGAACAGAAAAACGCTTATCAAAGGCATAAGAAAACAGATCTCCGCTGCTGCTGCTGCTTGCCAGCAGCTTGTGTGCGTTTTGTGTGCGTTCCGTCAACAGACCCCTTGGGCTGTGTGTATGCGCAAAGTATCCAGAAGTAAACAGTGCGCGACCACTGCGTGATGGTGGTCTGGTGGCTGGGTGTGTGTGTGTCAGTGTGACAACAGCATTAGGAAACTGATGCGCCGTCGGTATCCTCGTCGTCTGATGGCGGCGCGCGTTGGCTGCGTGTTGCAAGTTAAGTTGATGTTTGATGAACTACTAGTAGTCCCACCCACCCCACTCTCGTGGGGGAGGGAGGTGATGGCACTTTCAGTCTGAAAAACAGATTCACAAAATACACATACAGAGAGAGAGAGACAGACACGACTGCGACTTAACGACTCTTGGTTGACGCGCGGGTGCCAAGAAGGAGAACCTCAAGAAGAAGTTTGCACTTGTTGATTCCTTCTCCTTGGGAGTGCCCGTCCGTGCAGTGTTGGTACCTTTTTTTTGGGGGGGAGACGTCAGCCCACACGACAAGGAACGACCCGGTATCGAGGACGATGCCGATGCGATGACGATACAATCGATCCATATTTATTTGTCTTTCCGAATGGCCCTGCGCCGCACCCTCCCCCCAATATGGACGCCATTTTCATAAAAAGCTCGGTTCAAAGGCAAGGGGAACGCGCCATCACCATCGTTTATCGTTGTTGTCTGTGAGTTTTGCAGAGAACACAATAAATCAATGGCGACGAAGGACGTGATGGTGGGTGGTGGGGATACCAATCGTAGTAATTGTTAATTCAAGCAAAACAAAACCCTCCCTCCTGTGCCCCTTCTATAGGCGGTGACGCCCTTCGTGTGCGTTCCACTCAAATATGCCTAATGGACTTACTTCCTCTCCAGAGCACCACAGCACCCTCTCGCAGCTGCTGGTTCCAATGTGTCTTATGTCTCCGGGTAGGGGGGATTCTTTCTCCCCAACCGACCATCGAAAAGAAAGCAGTAAAAAAAAACACACAAGACGGAAAAGCCACAAGTTGGTGCGTAATACCATTAAACGCTGCAACACTATTGTGTGTTCCCCTTCCAGCTGGGCTCCAGCTTCCAGGAGACCACACCACACAACAAGAATCCAAGGATTGGGTGGCCTTTTCGCGGGGTAGTGCGGCAAAGGGGAAGGAGAGGCCAAAGCAATTCATATGCGGACGCGCGCACCGCAAACGAGGCACTTACAAGCCGATGAGATTCGCGGTGAGAAAACTTGAAAAACTTGGTAATGTGTAGAAATAATTCACATTTCGTCCGTGGCCCTTTCCTCCGTGGCCTCTCAGCCAGCCATCCGTGGTGTGATGGTTGAACCTTCCGGTTCGCCGCCTGGCAAAAACGGAGAACCGCGACGCACCGCGGCAAGAGTGTGTGCGTACGAGCATACACACGAGCGTGCCGTATGCGAGGACGTAGTACGGAGGAGGGGCCGGGTGCGGGAATCCAACATCACATTTTCCACCTTCGGCGCAGAAAGTTTTTCTCATATTTTATGATAAATTTGATAAACCGTCGAACAAGTTTATGATTTATCGCCCCTCATTTATCTTGCTACTCTTCATTTGCCTTTATCCGTGAAGAGATGTACACCGGTGCTGCCGTTGCTGCTGCTGCTGCTGCTGCTGATGTGGCTTTGTGTATCCAGCTTTTCCGTGGCCGCTGGTATGGTCGCTATGGTGGCTGGCCGGAGGTTGATGCGCGCCTGCAGCGCCTGTGCGTGCGTTTCGGGCATTTAGATAAATCAAAGAAGCGCAAAAACCCAAGCGTAGGGGGCAGGCCCGGTAAGGGTGCAGGGGAAGGGGAGGGGAAATCTCTGGAGATCTTTCCCGGCCCCACACCTGGCCCATAATGCTCTCTTCCCTCTCCTATTCAGGTTTGCAACGCTAAGCAGTCGAGGTGCAGTTTTGAACGAAGCTTTCTAAACGTCTTTAGGGAAGACCGAAGCTTACTTGGATGGGGCAGGATGGGCTAACCACGGCCGTCGCCGCCCCCGCCCCCCTCTCCCAGGGGGCATCATGGGCGATGACTTTCGAAAGCCTGCTACTGATGCGCTCCCAGATCAGGGCTGTGTGTGTGTGCGATGCCGCATGACGGTCATCTACTAAATGTGGGTGCCTCTGGTCCTGCTGTCTGCTTCCTGATCCCTCCGATCCAACCAACGAGAGCCTTGATTGCAGCATCACGAAACCGACCACCAGCCGACAAAGTGACGGAGTCGTCGGAGTGACAAACCAGTGGGAGAAGTAGTAGTAGTAGTAGTAGTAGTAGCAGTAGCGGTGGAGCAGAGGCGCTTATGAGCTTGGTTTTGCTGGAAAATGGATCCACAAAAGACCAAGGAATCCTTTTACTCATGTGTTGATTTTGTGTCTTTTCGTTCGCTTCCAGTTTCCGCCCTCTCTCCCCTCTACCCCCGACCGGTTCGGTTATTTTTTGCTTTTGTTGTTGCTGTTGCTGCTGCTGCTGCTCGCTTTAGCGTGGGCCACGAGAAGACGAAACTATGTCCAGTCCACTCGTCCTCGACCGTCACAGTCTCTGTCTGAGAGTGTGTGTGTGTGTGCGCCTCTCTCTGATGACGGAACGAGCTTTCCTCTCCTTCGGAGTCACAATGTGTGATGAAGATGGAATGGATGGACCACTGGGGTGGATGTTACCGAACACTGCGAGTCCCACGGAGCGCCGATGACGATGTCGAGTCGAGTTCAAAAGGGCCGTCCACTTTTACCACAACAGAGCGGAGAGCTGCCCCCACCCTCGTCTTCCCTTCCCCTCTGCTCCAACCCTTCGCTCCATTAGTTTGGGTTTCGTTCGGACGGTTAGCGGAGGAATTCCGGAGCTTTGAAATGTTTGATCCACGGCAGGCGGGCGAGTAAGTGAGTGGTGGTAGTGGTGGTGGCAATGAAGGGCACACCAGGGAAGTGAGTGCTGCTGCTGGTGCTGGTGCAGCACATACCGGGGAGAGCGAAGTGAAATGTGCAGTATTTTATAAATTAGCTTCGACAAAAACGCTGGCTTCTAAGTGCCCTGGGGCACTGTGTGTGTGTGTGTGCGCCCGCTAGGGTGTTATTGGATATGCTTGCCTCGGTTGCACGGCTCTCTGTTATGCTGCCATGAATCGATTAAGTTTATCCTTCCACACACACACACACACACACACACACACACACACACGCCGTTGCGCTCGATGTGGCGTCATTAAGTGCGGTGTTGGAATGTTTCTCGAGGAGTTTTCTTAACCCTATCCCTACCTTTCCTCCCTCAAGGAACAATACCTCCCAGTGCATTCAGCTATAGCAGCCAATCAGCATTAACAACAGTCGCTTAGCGCCACGTTGGCACGCTATCTCGCGCCAAGAGGTAGTACAAGCGCTGGTCTGCTGTGCTCCATTGTTTTGTGCTGCAACGTATAATTTCAAGACAAATAAAAATAAAGCATCCGAAGCACGCCAAGCCACGACACAAGGACAAGGACAAGGGTGATGGCGACAACGACGGACAGCAGCAGCAGTTTCCACTGCTGGTTAGCGGAGAAATCAAATTTCGATTCCACCGGCAGTATCCTGGGGCTTCCCGCGTTGCCATGGAACCGCGGAAGCGAATAAGGAGTTTGAACTTGACGTCGATTATAATAAGTTGAGATGGTAGATGGTTTCTTGGTCGACGTCGCAGCAACAGCAGCAGCAGCAGTGGCGCTGAAACATGCGTATGTAACATGAAACTAGCATAGCATGAAGCAGCAGAACAACAGCCCAAAAACAACCGAATCGCGATACAAGTCAAGCGGGGCTGGGAGTGTTCGGGTGGGTGCGCGAGAGACCGCGCTAGTGAGGTTTATGAATATTAACGAGCGAACCTCCCAGGAAGCCACACACATTGTTGCTGGTTGGCCCCGTCCTGGTGATGGTGGCAGTGGAAATGTTGGAGACCACGAAATTGAAAGTTATGGCCCTGGATACACACTGCCCGCTGCTGCTGCTGCTACCACTGCTGCTGATGTTGGATGGGAAATTAGGGAAAATGTATATACGCACATTTCGTCCGTTCGTCCGTCCGTTCGTCCATTCCGGCCGGACTATTTTCGGTTTTCCTTTTTTTTTATGCTACTTCTTTTTCTGGTTCCTCCATTTTCCACTGCGCTCCATGTCACGAAGCAGCAGAAGGTTAGCTGCTGCTACTGTTGCTGCTGCTGCTGCTGCTGCCGCTTCGCCATCCGGAGGAGAGAATGATTAAAATATCCTCGGCGGTGACGAGCGGACGCGGGGTGGAGCGCGTCTCTCAACCAGCTGGAAAAAGGTTTACCACCGGGAACCGGGAGCCGGGAAGTATAGGAAAAGTTTCATAATTTATGAATATTTTGTGGCCAGTTCGCGCGCCACCTACTCCTCTCAACTGAGGAGGAGCTTTATCCTTGGAGCGACAGAAGGCCACCAAAGGGGGTGGTGGAGGGGGGGGGGGTTGGCATGCCGGATCAAGTGGATGTGAGCTCTCTGGCCCCCCTCTTGAAGAATCCTACGTGAGTCCCGTTGCGTCAATCAGGCAGTTAATCGAATAACAGTTGGAGCAGGAGTAAGCAGTAGCTGGAGCAGCAGCTGGTGGTGGTGCTAGTGGTGGTGCTGGTGGTTGGAGTAACCGGAAGAGAGAGAGAGAGAGAGAGAGAGATTATTAAAAAGCCGAGCGAGCACCATTCATCGTAAATCACGAATTATGGACCCCACACTGGGACTTATAGTCCCTTCCTTTTTTGGGGGTTGGTGGTGGGGGCAGAGGGAGTTTAGTGACGACAAAAAAGGGGGTCATGGATATTCCGGGAAGAGTTATGAATTCCATTTCGATTCTCCACTCACTGGCACACACACACGCGCACACACACGCATACACTCCACAAAGATTCGTCATTCTCTCTTGCTCTTCGAAAAGAGGTTCGGGGAAGCGGCCGTTCCACCGAAATGGCTCGATATTTCGGTGGAAAATGTATTTCCAACTTTTCTCAACATTAAATTCGCCATCGTCGGCCACGTGGAGAGAACGAGAGAGAGAGAGAGAGAGAGAGAGAGAGAGAGCGAGAGAGAGAGAGAGAGCGAGAGAGAGAGAGAGAGCTGGAGAAACTCGAAACCCCCCCGTGTAGTAGCTCTCTTATAGCACTCTCATTAGTTTGCCGATTCTAATTGCTTCAAACCGGGGAGTGCTAGGACACGCCCGGTGTACTGTGTGTGTGTGTGTACTGTGTGTGTGTGTGTGCTCACGTTCGCCAGTTACCACGTTGAGTAAAGGATGTTGTTTTGTTATGTTTCACCCTGGCGTTAACATTAGAACCGAGAAACACGGAGTGTGTTGTGTTCGCTCGCCAGGTTTCCCCGGGCTTCTCCGCATAATGCGCACCGCCTTGCTCGTCACCCACCCACCAAGCTACATCACCTTCACTACCACGAGCAGGTCGTCGGAGAGAGGCTAAGCTAATGCGGTAATTTTAATAACCATCGAAACTCCAAAAACGGAAGCCCTTTTGCGCGAGATGCGAGCTTTGCGTACATTATACCTGGAAGTATTATTTTTTATGATAGGGCTTTCAACACAACGAGGGTGAGGTGAAAGCTTGCACCGCGACCTGCTGTATATGTACGTGTGCTCGTGGAGAAGCAAGCTTCGAGCAAACGGGCGAGCATAAGTAGCATCCAACAACTCGTAGCAGCCTCTCCGGTCACGATGATGGCCGCTGGCATTGTGGATTGGGTTGGCTGGGTTGGCTGCTCGGCGCAGAAAGCAAAAAAGAAAGCGAGCAAGAGAGCAACGATGCAGAAATTCCAGATCTTGTTTGTCGTGTAATTAACTCCTTTCGACAGCGGCACTTGGGCATTTTTCAAAAGTATTTCGCTTGTTTTGCAGGCATAATTAACGACCGGGGAGCCGTTAGCCAGTCAAGCGGGCAGAGGCAGAGGCAGTGGCGTCTTGTTTCCATGCGGCTGGCTGGCTGGTTGGCTGGCTGGTTGACTGCCTGGTTGACTGCTGACTTTTGTGCGAACTAGGCACTATGTGGCACTATGGTGCTGACGACGAGGACAAGGACGATCACACGAGGTGCACGATGAACAAGTCCTCGTGCTTTAACATTATGTTACACTGCCGGTGGATTAGCTGCGTAGAAAATGGGTGTGTGTGTGTTTGTCTGCGGCTACACATTTCTTGAAGCCACAGCAGCAGCAGCAGCAGCCCCTCTGCAGCCGAGTGTAGCAACCGAAAGAGGGTCGTTGGCTCATTATTCATGTACAAGGAAACTTTTCGCGCTTTCCACCAAGGACCAAGGAGCGGGTGTCATAAATGCTGTTGGTGGTGGTGCTGCTGCTGCTTATGTTTGTACTGCAGAGGGCCATCCTGGTGTGTCCTTTTCTTTACATCAGAGCAAACAGCTGCGGTGCAGAGTGTAATGAAGTGCGAAAGATGCGCTCCATCGTGCACAATGTAACCATCATCGGAAAACAAAAACAAAAAGCTCCATTATTGCTGGATATCTTATTCACAAATGATGAATAGGCTTCCAAGGCTTCCCGACACTCGACCCTATCTCTTGCATGTAATGCATCATTGTCATTGCCGCTCGGTGTGACCTCGAGGTCCCATTCAAACACTCCATCTCCATCTCCATCCATCGCCGGCCGGCCGGGGGAACACCATTTAAAACGGCATGAAACGGCGAGCAAATGATCGGCGCTGATGTTTTTTGCATGTTGTATTGGTACATTATTCATAAGCTCGTTTCAATCACACTAATCTGTTCCCGCACACACAGTTCAGTTCCTCAGTCGCACGGCAACTTTCAATGTTTGTGTAACACAGGAGGAGGTGTGTGCGTGTGTGTGTGTGTGTCTCTCCTCAACCTGAAAGTGATGTGATGGTCGGGGTCAAACGGATAGCAGAAACCGGAGGGAGATGAGGATAGGTGAACCGGCGGCCGGCGGCGTACGTAAGGCGTACTCCCGGCGTCCCGGAAGCGGGCGACAACTTTTATGATTATCATGAATATGAACATCCTTGTGACCAGAAGGATGATGATATGCAAATTGAATTTGGATTAGAACGCTCGACACAAAACTTCATCAACAATGTGTCTCCGTTGAGTGGTGCTGCTGGTGGGTGGTTTGGGGGGGGAGGGTGATGTTGCCGCATCTTCACCACCGTAACCGCCATCGCTGTCGTCTTCGATTCACCGTACAGCATACAGAAGACGACATGCAGCACCGGAAAGCAGCTGCTGCCGCTGCCGCTGCTGCTCCTTCGTTCTGAGCTCATCTATCGGTGTTAAACCATTTTTTTTCAACTTGTCCTCTTCTTGTACGTGTGACGTGTGTGTGCGTGTGTGTGTGTGCGGGTACTTCTTGTGTGCGCACCTTTCCCGTGTACCCCAAAAAGTTTGCAAAAGTATGTTTGTGCACAAGTGTCGTGTGTGTCTGCGTGTGTGTGTGTCACCGAGCCGGTTCTATGATGCTTGCTATGGAGTGCAGCACCTTACAGCAGCGAGCGCAAAGGAGAACGAGAAAGGAGCAGGGAAGAAACAAGAAGTAGGTGACAAACTCTAATGACATCGCATCGACTTCAATCATATCTTCCTGGAGGAGAAGATGCCGAACAACCGGGGGGGTGGGCAAAAGTTGCTGCTGGCTTGTCAAAAAGTGGGCGAGCGAGCGAGCGAGCAAGTGCAGCATGCCAGGCATGGCTGATGATGCCCTGGAGGAGCATCAACGCTACGCTGGACGCAAGATGCTCTCGGGGAGTTGCTGCTTACCACTACAGTGAGCGGGCGAACGGAGAGAGCCTTAGCCTCACGGCGAACTAGCGAACGAAGGCGCCGCGAACCGTCGCCATCATCAAATGGCATTCACTGCACTTGGTTTTGAGGGGCCGGGGGAGGACGAATTGGAGCCCACAGCAGCAGCGGTCGTGGTGGTGGTGGTGGTGTGCGATAAATCAATGTCAAGCATACGTGAGGGCAGGTGGAAGGGAGGGAAGGGAAGGAGTACCGAGCGTTTCCAATTTAGATTAAGGTAGGATGAAAGGCCATTTTCAATTAGCCGCACGTTCTTATCATTTCAATTTAGCAAAAGCAACATCTAATTCATCCTCACCGGTTGGTCCTCATCCTCCTCGTGTTAGTCCTGGCTGCTGGTGCTGCTGCTGCCGGCTGACTCACCGGGTTGACTAACGGCTGTTCCGGTTTGGCGTGCACCACACACACACACACACACGCAGAACGGGAGAGGGAGGATTGAATACGATTTATGACGCATCGTCTGGAGTGGCCTCCAGCTCCAGCAACGTATGCTTCACGGCCCCCTAAGGGGGGAGATCATAACTCTCTCTCTCTCCTTTTCCCTGCTCGAAGGTGTATTGACACCAGGTCACCGGGGTGCTGGTGTCTGCTCCTCCACCCCTTCCTCACCCTACCAGTTGGAAGTGAATTTTAATTCATGGAAGGCGAGACCCCAGATTGTTGGCCAATTTCTTGCCCTTTTCTGCTCGTTGGCAAATTGAGTAATGTCGTTTGTGGTGTGGCTACCACCCCGACCCCCCTATCCCCTCACCTCTCCTCTTCGCACCCTCCCTATGGCCAGTGCCAGTTGTCAAACGGGATGCCACGATGGGACGATTGTTCTCTTTGCAATGCATCAAAACACGGGACAGAACAGAACATTCGACGGGATGGGAGGAAGGGGCTGTACCTCTATGTTGAGCGTTCCACAAAAGCGTCACAACATCTACCCGATTGTCATCGTACATTAATAACCTCGAAGCCGAAGTACCAGAAGAAGACGAGCAGCTTCACCGAGAGAAAGTGAGAGAGAGCAAGGGGGCGGAGGTGGGGTGAGTGTGCCCGGACGTTCGAGGTCCACGCCCGGGAACCAGGAGAAGAAGGCCATGGATTGCACCACCGGTCGGAATCGAGAATGGATTACAACAAGGGATGAGAGAGGGCCTGAGGGGAGGGAGGGTAAACCCAGAGGGGGGAGGGAGAGGTAGTGAAGAAGTAACTTCTTTGCAGACGACGGGCGCGCGGGCGCGATCATATTTTTGCAACATACAACCCTGGAAGTGTCTGGAACATTTCGTCCGATTTGCATAAATATGACAAATGTGCGTTTCTGTGCGCGCCATTTTTTTCTTGCGTTTGTTAGGCTGTTGGCTGCTGCTGGCTGCTGGCTGCCGGTTGCTTTTGTCTGTTTTGCACCACCACCACAACCACCCTCCATGTGGCGCTTTTGTCACCTCGCCATCGAGCGCCACATATATTCTCTCTCTCTGTCTGTCTCTCTGTGTGTCTCATCGTCGCCTGCACCACCGCGGTTGAATAGGCTGGCCTGGCCCGAGCTGACTGGTTGGCCTGGGCTGGCGACATATACGCGACGACGACGACGACGACGACGGTGAGCCACGGAACTTGTAGTTTATGCTCCTTTATTTTTTATTTTTCAATTTTTTTTTTGTTTTCTCGCGGCCACGTGGGCCCTTCCACTCCACTCGCCACTCCTCTTGCCACTTGCCACTCGTGACGGTGAAGGGAAGAGAAATGGGAAGTCATATTGAAATAAATGCGAAAAATTAGTCACACACATTTACGCCGGCCACCGACGACGACGACGACGACGACGACGACCAATGCCATCTCTCTGTCGTTTGCTGCTGCTCCTGGTGCTGCTGGACGCATGAAGCCAGCAATGGTTCATTTCGCGCACTTTTACGTTCGCGTTCTGTCCGTTCCGGTTGTGTGAAGAGCCCCGTCGAGAGGGGCAAGGAGAGGTGGTTCAGTTCCGAACGGTAATGATATTATAAATTCAACAAAATGCGACACGCTAATGTTAATAATTTATTCATGTTTGTCTGCAAAAATGTGCGCCCCCCGGGGGGGTGAAAGGGAGGGTAGGGGAGAGGCTGGAGAGGAGTGTAACGAAGGTGAGGCGGCTCGAGACCTATTTCCTGCTACCCGGGGCCTGTTCCCGGGGCCAGGACGATTTATGTGACGAGACACGTAAAAGAAAGCGGCCACGACCACGAACCCGCTCCCCGGGAAGCGAGGGGTGGTAATTAGGGGGTACTACTGGTGCTCCAGGTGGTGGAGACGGAAGGGAAAGGGACCTTGGACCAAGAATCAAAATGACAAATGGGTAAAGTTGAACTACTAATGATGACCAGAACCCCGAGAGCACCAACACCGAGAGACGACGACGACGACGACGACCTGAAGGTGAGTCACCGCCGCCGACGAACCCCGTTGCCAAGGTATGTCCGGCACAAAACCAACCACTCGGTGGCTTGGCTCCCTACTCCATTAACAGAAAAAAGGATCAATGAAGAACCTCCCCTTTCCCCGGGGCGAGGCCAATTGCACGCCAAGAACCCGATTGTGGCTCGATCGATTATCAATCGCGACGCGACTACTTCATCGTCAATGATGATAATAATGGCGATGATGATGATGGTGCTGACTGCAACCCCAGGCGCAAACTTGTGGTATAAGAAGCAGATTATGTAACAAGGGGCGTGCTGCTGTGTATGTGTGTGTGCGTGTGTACGAGCAACTGGCGCGCGCTTTCGATGTTGCTGTTCGAAAGGATCGTCGGTTGTAAAACACAAAAAAATCATTTCGTACATCATTATCACAGTTGTTAGGTTTCCCATGCACTGACTGACTGACGCTGGCTGGCTGGCTGGCTCGCCGGCGACCTGCACCTGAGCTTCCGAGCACCGCGCCACACCCTCCCCCCTCAAGGACTCGCCTACTTTTGCTTCGCTCCTCGCGGCTGCCGATGGAAGCATCCCCTTACAGCGAAAGGGTTAGCGCAGGAGCTTTCCCCACAACAAAAGCCAGCGGCGGCAGAAGAACCTGGGAGAAGAAAGTAGGTGGCGTAGGTGACGACGAGGTGGAGTCTTATTTGCACTCCCCCCTTCCCCTTCCTCCTTCGACTCAGCGCGTTTTTTCCGACTTTGTTTTGCTCGCGAGCGCAGTTTATGTTGCTCTTGCTGCTGATCCTTTTCCTGTGTATGTGTGTGTGTGGTTGGGAGGGTAGCGTGGTGTCCTGGGGGCAAGGTGGTGCACTCGAATGGCGGCGGTGACCCCTCGCACACGGGCGCGCGCTTTCACTCGTTCGCTCTCTCGCTCCCTCCCTCGCGCGGACTGCTCCATTATCGAAGGACTCATTGTATACATCAGCATTAAAATAACAAATTTGCATGGCATTTTGCATAATGAAGGGAAAACACAGTATGCCATGGTA
>NC_064874.1:89356901-89359401 GCF_943734745.1 Anopheles darlingi
AAAGATAATTAAAATTCGTTGCCGGATAGTATGAGGCCCGGGCTTTGAGCTTTTTGGTCCGGGGATGCGCTACGGCCACCAAAAACCGCACCATAAATTGTTCGATAACGGGGTACAAGACGGAGACTCGCGGCGCAGGCGACTCCGACGACCGACGATCTCTTTTCGGTATTTTTCCGACAACGACGAGACGTGGAACAATCTCGCGCCTCTCGCAAAGATGAGGGGAGGTGTCCAGACCGCACGGAGAGACCGCACGAAACAATGGGCCCCCTTGTCGTCTGAGGGGGCCATTGTAACCCGATAACCCTTTCGGGTTGGTCGATTTGCACAATAAGCTCCCTCACTTATTGCCTTCCTCCCCGGGGTGGAGGGGAGGGTTTGCAAAACTTAACGCCATAATTTTTCCCATTTCCCACTAACTAGTTTCTGTTCTGTGTGTGTGTGTGTGTGTTTTTTTTTCTGTTGTCTTGCTACCAAATCCACCATTTTCCCATCCAAAAGCAACCCAATCGGGACCAATTCCATGAATCACGCGACTAAATGGACATTAAATGTCTTTTTTTTTTGCCGCAGTAGCTCCTCAAAAGCGACCATCAATGGTCGCATTACGGCGGCGCAAGGACGTAGAGGACACCGCCTTTTTTTTGTCCTAGGAACACGAAGAAATGGAGACCAACCTAGTGGGGTGATTGGTTTGGGTTTTGCGCTACCGAAGATGTAAAGAAGCATAAAATTGTGTTTTCTTCTTGTGTGCTTTGGTGTAATCGAGAGAAAGAAAGAGAGAAAGAAGGCTGTGTGTGTGTTCTGTGCTGTGTTTCTGTGTTGTTCTTATCCAGAACGAAGCCACTCATAAAGCCATGTTGTTCTGCTGGTTTGGTTGTGTATTGGTTCCGCAAATCGAATACATTTCTTTCATTTCCATTGATTGATTTCCGATTCAACCCCATTAGTCACAACGATAGACAGACAGATAGAAAGAGAGAGAGAGAGACAGAGAGAGAGAAAAAGAGAGAGAGAGCAGAAGGCCGGAAAGGATGCTTCCACAATGAACTCAACTTCTGCTTCAGTCGACAGCAGCAGCAGCAGCAGCAGCAGCAGCAGCTTCTAGGAAATGCAATTCAAATCGATCACATCGGGTATACCATGGAAAAGCCGGTCCAGCATTTTCCCCGGAAAGAGTCCGGGTCCAAGTGAAGCAATCCGACAAACAGGTGCAACAAGGCTGTGGTGCAGCATGGTTTTCCCTCCCTTCCCCCCTCGTTCCAGTGCGGTATCTAATGCTGCTGGCATCATTGAGTACACCGACACACAGGCGGACGGACACGTGGGCACAGTGCTATGGACACGGGCACACAAAGATCACACCGGGAGAGAGAGAGAACTGGGCGAGCGAGTCGTGGATGGAGTCGGTCTTTCAGAGCAATTGAATTGATCAATCAATAGACAGAGATACGGAGAGAAAAAGAGAGAGAAAGAAAGAGATAGAAAGAGAGAGAGAGAGAGAACCTTCTGCTTCGTCTTCTGCTGCTGCTGCTAATCGAGTACCGGAGAGTTCCGGAAGGTCCGGTTCGAAGGACACATTATTCTAGGTGCCTGCGTGCCCCTCTACACCATCCTGCCCCTCTTCTGCCTCACTCGACTAGCCGCAAAAGCCCCAACGCCCGGCGTCCAGTCCAGTCCGGAGCGGTTCCGAAATGAAAAGAAGCAATCACGACAAAGTGCTGTTATCTGCGCTATAAAATCGCTACAAAACAACCTCCTCATGGTTCACGATGACTCTGACCCATGAATGCCGCCCATCCTGCACGCGTACCGGGCTCCCCCTCCCTGGCCCAGACGGTACACATCATTGTGGTTAGTCAAACGACCGAACAAGTGGATAAAAGCTCGACAACCAGAGAGGCGCGCGCCGGGGGTCACCAACTTGCCTGGGCCCGTTCCTAGCCAAGGATTAGCATAAATCTAAAAAAAAAGCGGAGCAGGGGTGGGCTGGTAGGAGGAGTGCCCGACGCCACACGCGCTTTAACACACGGGCGCAAAAACATGGAACACGTTTAATAGTAATGTTATCACATTTCCCGGTACACAACTTTCTCTGACCGTTTAACTTTGATAGTATGCGTCAAATTTGAAGCGGCTTGAAATGTCAATTTATGAGCCCCTAAACAACCCCCTCCCTCCGCTCTCTGCCTAATTACTGTCGGTCACGCAATTCCCAATTTACTGACCAAAACCCGTGCGCGCCAACAGCAGTACCAACGCGACCTTTACGCGGCGCGTTTTCCTTCGTTCCTTTTTTCTGTTTTACTTCTCTCCACATTCCGTTCCTCCGTTGCTTGTGCCGTTGCGCTATAAATACGGCACCTCACCCCCTCCTTGTTGTAGTTTACTAGTGCCACGTGCCCCCGGGGGGGAGGGCGGCCTGGTGTGTCTAATAAGGATTCTTTGGACACATTTTTTCACGCCCCCAAATCGAAATGCTATTGGCATTTTGTTT
>NC_064874.1:89366901-89369401 GCF_943734745.1 Anopheles darlingi
GTGTCGGGGAAGAGAAAATGAAGAAGCAAACAAAAAAAAAACACACACACACACACACAACGGAGAAAGAGAAAAATGAAACGCCAATCTACGATTATTTCCTGACTCCACTCTTGGGGATCTAAGGACCTTCGAATGCCTCCTCCTCCTGCGCGGACGGACGCGGCACACGAACACACAACGCAAGAGCCATTTATCCCTGGGCTTGGAGAAATCGAACACCATTGCTGAAATAATTGAAGCCATTGGGTCAGAGGAATTTTTCGAACTCCCCTCCGGCCCCCCTCAACGGCCCTTCCTCCCCGCCCCACCTGGGCACTAGGGTTTGGGCTCTCTGTACGGTCTACTACATTCTTCGGAACTGAGGGACCATCACCGTCGTCGTCGTCGTCGTCGTCGTCATCTCGTTGTTGGCTTCCAGCGCAGCGGCGGCGGCGGCGTTCGTATCCATTTATTTCATTATCGTTCTATTTAGTGCTACTTGAAAACGAACCATCCGCCCACACACACACACACACACGAGCGCGGGCTCGCACACATTCTCTTTCTCGATGCGGGGAAAAGTTTTCGTTCGAACCATTTTCAGTTTTTCTCCAGATTCATCCCCCCGTTCACCACCCACCAACCCCTCCCATCGCCTTCAGACTTTTGTCGGACGATACGGATTGAATTTTCCTTTGTTGCTACGCCGCTAGTCGCGCCGCGAGTCGAGTATGTAGAGAGCGTCTGATATTACACAATACTTGGAAAGCTTGGAAAATGGATACTTCAGGAGGGGGGAGGGGGGGGGGTGAAGGGGGAAGGTTCTGTGGCATCCCTTCTCGACTCTAACTCGACATGGGGGCGTTCGGCGAGCTCGGCTGGAGGTCAAGCAGAACAACAACCCGTTCTCACAACACAACGATGGCCCTGTTCTAGTTTTCCACTGGATGACAATTAATAGGTTGCCGCTCTCATCGTCTGCATCGACATGCATCGGCTTCTCAGCATGAAATCTCATCCCCGGCACCGCACTCATCGCCACCAGCAACATTCACACTCATCTCACACAGTGAGCAATGGTAACGAATTTAATAGCTTTCGGAACTGATCCAGCTTCGGCTCGGACATGGCAAAGGAAGAAGCCTCACAAGGAAGCAGAGTGAGGAGGAGGAGGAGGAGGATGAGGAGGAGCAGGAGGCACAGCAAGGTGGGGAAAAAACTTCAACAACCTAATTAAGAAACATTATGTTTGCTAACCACTTTGGCTAGCACGCGCTACCGCGGGAATTAAAACATGCCCGTGCCCACCTTCCCCCACCCCCCACACCACCCACACCACCCACCACAAAGTCTAGCAGTGCGTGAGTGTGCGTACGTGCGTGTTTGTGTGCAAGTGCCACTCGATTTACAAAACAAGCATCAAACTCGATTTTCCCGACCCACACACACGCGCGCGCCCGCACACACACACACGTACACGCATATTACAAGGTGCACACTGGGGTGGTTTCGGTGAGGGGAAAAGGAAAACCGAAACTTTTCCCCATCCCCCTCTCAACGCTGGCTGCACGCCTTGTCCCAAATTCCAAAACAAACCAGCAGCAGCAACAACAGCCCAAAGAAGAAGAAAAAAAAACGGAACCGAAAGGAAACAGTTTTCCACCAAAATCGCAGTAGGTCGTGGTGCGGTCGCCTGCCGTTCGTTCGCTCGCTCGCACGCTCGCTCGCTAGCAATGCGCTGGAAAAAAGGGAAGAAGGAGAAACCGAAACGGGAATGTTTCTCAAGTGATTATAATTTGAATAATTACTCCGAAACCGAAAAGAAAACTCACGCTTAGGCGCGGGCGCGCGCGCGGTTGGTCGTCGTGACGATTTGGCTGGACGAAATCGCGATCGCAGGAGTCGGCGGGACGGGCAGGGTGGGTGACGCACACAAAAACAATTACCATTTTCTCTCATCTTCTTCTAATCGTTTTACGTTTCATCTAAGTCGGCTAACTTTGATCGTTAATCACGGTTCTGGGGAAAAAATCTTGTTTGACAGCTTTAATGCTCGCTAGTCACGCAACTCAAGCTCCACCATTTTCCCCTTTTTATGCGTCGACCCCTCGCGGCCTGCTCATGCCTGCACCGTCGTTACGCGTCCGCCCTCCTCCCGCCTAATTCAATTCGGTGGCGGAATTGACGAATACGTCGGTTGTCGAGACTGCCGTGGCCGTGTGAGCGATATGCGTGTCAGGAGGGGGTGAGGGTGGGGGTGGGACACACCACCGCGCATATTCACCAAACTCAAACACTTTGAAGAGAGAGAGAGACACACACACACACATGGGGCTGCTGCTACACACCTCGCGAGTGCCACGCGCGAATTACAACTTATCCCATTTGCGCGCGCGTTAGAACGCGTGCAACATACACGCACGCACGCTGGTGGGACTTGGTGTTTCTAGTGTATCCTACATAAATATTTGTCCCACTCATCACCACCCGCCCGCTCGTGCCTAGCCTATACGCCCGA
>NC_064874.1:89386901-89391901 GCF_943734745.1 Anopheles darlingi
ACTGCATATAATAATGCAGTGCAACGCGGGCGGGTGGTGCCGATGCGCGATATATACCGATACACTTCGCTTCGCGGTTGTGTTATTGTGTGTGTACCCGGAAATGCATGCAAAAGTGCCGTCGCACCGTGTTTCATGGTTTTTGAAATGTAAATCAGGATAACGGGAAAATCGCGCGCCCGCGCGCGCGACGCAAAGGAAAAGTGTCAAACGGCATCGATAACCGTTTAATGAGGTCGTACCGTTTATTCGCACAATTTCTTCATTTCAACCGCGACGACAACAACGGATACACAAACACACACACACACACACACACAGGGGCGCCAGGCGGCCATAGTAACGAGTTCAGTTGACCCCCTTTTTTGGGGTGACACGTGTGTTGAAGGAGACACTCACAGAACAGACAATCGGAAATTATTAATTAACGAAATGACGGAAAATGATACCGGGAATAGAGGCTATTACGGGCTATTTTTGTGTGGAGAGGAAAAGCGCTCACAGATAAAAGCGAAAACTGGAATGACGGGACCGAGATAATCGATGTTTAAAATAAAAGATTCTCGGTATTTTTCATGTGGTCGCACCCCATTGGGGGCGGCGTCGTTCCGATCATCCAACCATTGATGTTATTTTGGAATCCATTTTCCCCGAAATCCCGTCGATCTTCCCTCCAAGTCAGTCCCCGCAAATGGAATCCCGCGGCGAACGGAACGGAAAAAGACAAAAGTTTAAAACAAATTAGGATAGCAAAAAAAGGGTGGGGCGGGGCGGGGCCGAGGATAGGAAAAGAGAATTCCACCGGTATCATTCCGGTCGACGAAGACGGAAGGAGTCCAGCAGCAAGTCCATTAACACTAGTTTCGCTTTCGCCGTTTTGTAATCCGGGACCGGGGGCTACTCGCTTGGTACATTTGTTCTGGTTTCGCTTCATTGCGCTTCCGCAATAAAACAACACAATGTTTTGTGCTTCACATAAAACACGCCGGACGCCGGGTTTCTTTTGCTTCTTTTCTTTTTTGTTCCGACAGCGGTCCGGTCGATGTCCGAAAAAAGTATCGACGCTTTTTGGTTTCGCCGATCGGGCCCCCCCCCCCCGAACAATGATAATATGCAAAAGGGTTGAGAGATGCTGAAAGTGATTTTCAACTTCATTTACTTGCCCCAAACAACGTTCGCCGCTTGTTGATTGTAAATCAAACTGCAAATTTATTCTTTTCATCTCACCAAGAAGAAGAAGGAGAAGCCAATGAAGGAGGCTGAAGATGGGGATGATCAAGCTCATCGCACCAACACCACCCAGCCAGCGCACGTGGTGGAAAGATTGGGAAAGAATGAAAATTGAATTTATTGTTGGTGATAATCGGATTTAATTGGACACGGCCATGGCCAAAGTTTCAAGTGAACGTTTTTGGGCGGAGGAGGGGGCGTAAGGCATAAGAACTTTCACACCAACACCACCACCACCACAAGCAATCGACGAATGGTTTCGGTCGGCTTGATTTATGCCAAACCATTTCTCGTTTCTCCCGGGGCTGGCTGTAATTAAATAAATGACGTCGCAATAAAACCTAATGAAGGTGACATCTTCCGTCCGTTCCGGTACCACTATTACTCGGAACTCGGACGGACCTCGCGGAATTTGGCGTTACTCGACGCACTCTGCTACAGTACAGTACTCGATCAGCACATTAGGAGTCGAGGCAACGCCTCCTCGGACCGGTTTTGTGCGCCGTTGTTACATCCTTTCACTTTTCGCTGCTCCATGAAATTATCCACGGAACGTTTTATTACTTCCTTCCCATCCGCATCCAGTCCCTCCCTCCCTGGCAAGGGTCCCAAGGATACCCGCCCGCGAATTCATCACTCTGTTCAATATCTTTTGACATTTTTGTAATATCCTTCGTTGACAGCTTTTGTGTTGTCACCGTGACGGCGAAAAAGTGCGCGAGAGAGCGAGAGAGAGCGAGACAAAGTGTGAGTGATGTCGACGACGACGACGACAACGACGTTCCTCCTCCTTTCATCTTCTGCACTGTGGGGTCGGGGATGGAGGCGCCCAAGAAAAGGTTTTGGTGGGGAAACTACCGGTTTTGAGAAGGTGACAAAATCAGGCCGCAAGAAGATGAGATGCTCGAGAGCGGCACCACCACCACCTCTCGCGTACGTCACCACCTTCAGGCAGCGGCAGCAGCAGCGACGCCATGAATGCAATAAATATTGGAATCCACACCCGATGAATAAATCGCACGGTATGGCGGCGGCGGCGGTGACAGGACCCCGATTGGCCATGGCCGGGCAGCAGACGTGGCCCACCGTGATGAATATTGAAAAATCATATTTTGCCTAGAGCTTCTTCGAAGCAGCATACATATATTATTGCAAGGACACACTATAGTAACCGCGGACGTGTACACGCCTTTTGGTATCGCGTATTCGGACCATCAACTGTAACTAACGCCATTGCGCACGAAGCACACAGTAACATTCTTAA
Organism: Anopheles darlingi; assembly: GCF_943734745.1. Lineage (NCBI taxonomy): Eukaryota > Metazoa > Arthropoda > Insecta > Diptera > Culicidae > Anopheles > Anopheles darlingi. Next base: position 89,389,396 of record NC_064874.1, read on the forward strand.
TTAATTACCGAGAGTTACCACCGAGGGACCACCATTTGTGTGTAGCTTTGAGAGTTTCCGCGAAAAGTAGGCGCAGCAGCAGCCGCAGCAGCAACATTTCATATGCTTGATGATGCTCTCGTCGTCGCTCAGAGTTCTTGGTACTTGGCAGAGGCGTCGCCTCGCACAGCAGGTGCCTTGGTCGCTGCTCTGTTTCAGGCAACACACACACAAGAACACAAAACAGCCGAAAAAGAAGCAACAAAAAAAAGCAAGAAAGTCTTCTACTAATAATGTTGACAAACGGTGTGGCAGAGAAGAAGGAGGAGGAGGAAAGTTGCGTTCGGTTTTTGGGTTTTGTGCGCCATACTTTCACCATCACGACACGGCTCCCATTAAGGTTAATGGTTAATGGATTTTCCAAAATAAGCCCACCACATTTCCCACACCACACACCCTCTACCGAACACACACACACACACACACACACCACATAACAACACACACGAGCACGCGCGCACAAGGGAGGCAAGATGAAACGTTTTCTCCTCGTAATTATTGACATTTCATTAAGAACTTTTGCGCTTTTTTTCTGCTCCGCACTGCTCCTTCTTCGTTTTTCTCGTCACCGTCACCATCGAGGACCACGATGATGCTCCGACGACCACCACCACGCCACAGAGACCACATTCCACCTCCCCACAAATGATCTTGCGCACGTATGTGTGTGCGTGTGTTCTTTTGCGCAAAATGATTTCAATTAAAAGTTGCGATTTGCTCCCGTGTGTTTCTCGCGCGCGCACTTAGTCGGGATAATGGTCGAAAAAACAAAGATAATGTCGACGGAAAACTGCGCCGAAGCTTCTCTCTCGCTTTCTCTCTCTCTTTCCACCGCTCTCCCTCTCTCTCTCTCTCTGTATGTGGTGTAGGCACACAATGTAATTAGGTAAAGTGTTTACGATGACTTAAGCGAAAATGGTATCAAATTTTCGGGTGAAATTAAACCACGCGCGAGCGAGCAATGCATCGACAATGGCCGCCACCGCAGCCACCGGCATTCGTGTACAACACGCGGTTGCTATTGAACGGCTTCATGGAAACTCATCATCATCCTCGTCATCACAAAATGGGCCACACCAAAATGACCATCGTTCGGGGGGGCCTTCGCTCCTTCTCCAAAAATCGGTTACCTTCCCAACGCGGTTCGTAACCAAGGCTCTTGCTGCTTGGATACGGTTTTACAGCCACACACACAGCGCACCCCCCGAAAAGTTCACGATGGCGTGTTACCATCTCGACGATCTCATCACCAAACACCGAACCACCATCGTCGTTCACAACGTCATCATCGCACCGGCGGCACCATTGGCATCATGATCTCTCTCATTGTCTCAATCAACGATGTCATCTCGTTCCCACACACCACTGTACCTTGCTCTCGTTCTGGCATCTTGCATTCACCGTTGGTGGAATGCCACCGGCGAGCAGCAGCAGCAGCAGCAGCATGCCAGCAGAGCCACACCGAGAGACCGACGCCCACCATTGCGCCATGTTCATAAATTGCCACAAGCCCAAGTCTATAAACGTGAAACGAACGAGAAATATCATAATCGTAAAAATTAAATACTAAATTTTAACGATATGAGGCTGGGCGAGCCCGCACTCCCGGCTCCCACACTCCGGAACTGACGGAACTCCAGCCAGGTCCAGGGGGTTGGGAGTCCATGATGGTTTTGCAACCAACCATCTGGCCCCAACCCAGAGAGAGAGCGCACACTCACATCTGCCCAGGTTGGACCGGATGGACCGGAGGTGCATGAATCAGACTGCTACTACTACTACTGCTGCTCCTTGGCATCGTTGCACAAGGCACACGACCGACCGACCAACCGACCACCACATGGAGGTCCTGATGATAGTAACATAATCATCAAGGATGTAGCAACATTTATTCGATTTTAACTCTCTTCTTCCGGGGTCCGGAATGCACTTCCCTCCTTCCTCACCTCGTGGGAGAGGAGGTCAAATTGGATACTTTTCACCCGACCCCGGCCGGAACAATGTGAAGTGACGAGTGACGACGAGGTTGCGAGCGGTCCCTCTTTGGCACTCGGGACGAGATTTTGATCAACCTAAATATGTTCGATTGAGCTACACACGCAGACACATATACACGCGGCACGCGGGGTTTCATTTTCCATTAATCAGCTCCCCTAATGGTTATTTAACGCATTGCATACACACACACACACCCATTGGCACTCGGATGCAGGATGCGGCAAATTGCGTACCAGCAAATCTCATTGATTGCCCTCCACCAACCAACCAACCAACCGACCAACCGACCGCCAGGTGCTGTTGTTCCGGCACTGCCACCGGCCATCTGTCTCTCTGCCTCCTCGCCTCTCTTCCTCTCTCTCTCTGCGCTCTAAGTGTAACATCGAAAAATTCAATCCACGTAATGGTGACATGAATACATAATACAATCAACGCTCTTGCGCTCGCATACCTCGTGTGCGTGTGTGTT
>NC_064874.1:89396901-89399401 GCF_943734745.1 Anopheles darlingi
GCCGGTGATGAGGGACCTCTGATGATCGTTTTGTTTGCTTTATGCTGCGTTGTAATGAATGTTCGACCGGTGACCAGGGTGACCTCACTCAACAACAATGGGGGCGAAAAGCCAATCACCACAATTCCCCCTCCCCCCGAAAGGTGTCGCATTTGGGACCCGGCCAGCCGCTTTTGGTGGCCTTTTTGATCTATTGAAATGGTTTATCCTGATTCTTTGTGGGCATTTAAAATACAACGATAACGATGCTCTCAGCCTCGTGCGTTCTGCTGCTGATTGCGTTTTTTAAGAGATTTTTGTGAGACTTTTCCGTGGGCCATACCGTGGGGGAAGGGGACCACAAGAAATCTAATTAGTGTCCTTTGTGGTTTACTCCTTTAGTGACCGCATCATCAAGGAGGACCCCAAAGGAAAAGGAGGACTGCCTAGGACTAGGACTCTAGGATCGTTTCGTTATGTGAAGTGCTCCGCGAATAAAGCTTTAGTAGGAGATAATTTAATTTCTAGGATAATCCTGAGCTGCTAATGCTTCCTCCCCCCCACCATAATGGGCTGTGGTGGTGGCCGTAATCAGCGCCATCGTTGTCGTCGTCAGTTGATTGTGTTGTGTTGTGATTCAAACGACATCCAGCCGTCTCTCCTGGAGTCAGCCCCTCGAAGGTAAGGCTCGAAGTACGACCATAAAACGGAAGTCGTAATACCGCCACTCCGGAGCCACCGGCACCGGCAACCAGGCGGCGCGCGCGCGAGGCCGTGCGCGCCTTCAAGACATCAACAGAGCGCCTCATCGGGAGTCAAGCGAAGGCGAAGAGTAGGCTTGTTCTTTCATGGCTCCTGCTCCAACAACACTATTGACCCCGGGAAGGAGGTTTTGGGGCAAACACACAGGAGGAAAATCACAGCCACCTTGTCGTGTGTACCTGCCTCTGTGTGTGTGTGTATCCATGGCAATCACTGCTTCGGGGGGAGAGGGCTTAATTAACTAAAGAATATAAGTGTCGTAAAACAGTAATTTAATGGCGTTCACATAAGGTAGACGCATACGCAATTCGGTTTAATTGAATCGTCGATTCGCTGCCACTTGTGTATAACCCACCAACACCATCACCGCCACCACCACAACCGCTCATTAGCTTTCACTCCGCCTCCCGAGAAACCGATTCCCAAATTGATCATCGGCTCGAGTCCGAAGGGGTCTTTGCGTTGCGTTGCGTTGCGTTGCTGGATGAGGGAAGTTGGTCATAAACCTAACACTCCCTGGAGCCCACGAAGTGTAACTAAATTCATCCCGTCCGTCCATCCGTCCATTCCGGTCATGAGTTAATCTTACGGGGTTTCGGAAGAAGATAGCCAACAGTCATTCCGGCAACCCTTCTCATCAGGATGGGACAGGATCACCACACCAGACACCTTCGTTAGGTTCGTTTGGTGGCGTGCGTGGTGGCGGCCGCCGCCACCGCCATCACACCACACCTTCCGCACCAGAGCACACACATGTGTCGTTGTCGCTGCCACTGGGCAGCGAGACCGGTTCGAGAGAGAGTGTCGGTGAGAGGCTCAAATCCGTGAGATTTTATGTGCTTACCTTTATTTTCTGTTTCGTCCAGCATCCAACGACCCCCCTTCTTCCGCCCCTTTGCCTTTGGGGTCGTTGAGTGATCCGCAGGACGCAGAACGCAGAGAAAGAGGAAAATTATGTTGTGAGCTAAGCACTGGGGGTTTCCCCATGGTTGAAGGGCTCACACACACACACACACGCTGCCGGACACACTATTCTTCTTGCCCATCTTGCGTGAAAGGATAATGGAGTCACCTCGGATTGTGATGGTCATCAAATCTCTTATAACGAGTTCTTGTCGCATTTTCTCTCTCCCTCTCTCTGTGTGTGACCTCTGATGGTTGCGGAATACAATTATGGTCTCAAAATGTCTCTCCTTCCGCCCCTTTCCGCCATAACGCGTTCGCCGAGCCTCGCTTCACCTCCTTTACCTCGCTTTGCTATCGATCTCTTTGCTGCTGGCAAAGGCTGTGTTCGTGCACCGTGTTCCGGGTGTTGGTTTTGGTGTCTTCAAAACATCCTCTTGGCACCAGCCGGAAATGGGTAAATATAATGGATGATTTAATAAGTGGTCCGGTTGTGCGGTCACACACAACAAATACCGGAGCATTTCACCACCACCACTACCAGCGGTGGACACAAAAATGGAAGAAGAAAAAGAAGAAGAAGTAGAAGGATGTTCCTCCGCAGTGTCCCGAAGAGCGAACTCAATTGACAGCTGCCGGTGCTGCGCCTGTCCGGTACTCCATCAAGAACGGAGCCCCCCTTGGCTGACGTGCTAACCCTTCGGGTGTCAGTGTTGGGCAAATTAAACCATAACATTTCGACACGATGGCGACTCGGACTGGGCTGACCACCAACCGTGGGGATAGTGTTGAGCCACAAATAACCTTCACCACCACCACCACGGCCGTCACCGACGGATTATAGAAAGTCGTTTCT
>NC_064874.1:89404401-89419401 GCF_943734745.1 Anopheles darlingi
AGAGAATCCATCGCCACCGTTACCACCAGCACCGCCAGCACCAGCACCACCGCCCCATAGAGAAAAGGAGGAAGAAAATTATAAGCAGTTCCTTTACGGCTCTCATCTTGAAACACGCGTATCCAACGCGCGTCGTCGTTGCTGTCGTCGTCTAAAAACCATTGGAGTTTGTCTCCTTCTGAGAGGCTAGTTCGCCTGTTAGAGCATTGGGCGCCTCCATTCCACTGCTTTCATCATTCCTCATTTGATGGCTGGCACAACACAACAATCTCTCGAAGGGCCAACCCACAAGAGGACCAGAGGAACAGACCCTCTCTCTCCCACACACACACACACACACACACACTAACAGTGACAGCAGCATTGGCGGAATTTCAAATCGCAAAACATTACCTTCAGACCGGAACGGCCGGCTAGAGAGTCAACTTCGCCTCCCCATAGCAGCAGCAGCAGCAGGAAATGGAGATGGAAATCCCTCAGAAGTTGCGGATCTCAGGACTCTATCGGGTGAGTCCTGCAGAGGGCAGGCGAAGGCCAGCAGAAGGAGCGGGCAAGGGCAAGCAAGGAAAGAAACTTCCGAAATGGAGACGGAGACACACACACAAAAAAAAACCAGAGAGAGAGCCGGCAGAAAAGAAAAATGCAAACCCATTGGCGACAGGAGGAGCCAGACCAGACCGCTGCTGCCACCGTCGACAACGACCACCCCCTGACCACCCCCTGACCACCGACATTCATGTTCATTTGATGATGAGGAGACGACGCCGGCGACCGGAGGAATCGAAGGTCGATCCGAGCGAGCGAGCGAACGAGGAAAGGAAAAAGGGAAACCGGGGAAACCGGGGAAACGAAATGATAAGGATAAAAAAGACTGCTTTACATAATTCTCACTCGATCGTGTCGTCCCCATCCCCCTCCACTCCACTGGAGAGGGGGGTTTTCCGGAAAACGAGCTCCACCGGTGGTAGTGGTTTGTTGTTCTCCCCAGTTATAAGTGGTTTGCCAGGTTATCTGCCCCGGCACGCATGTTACCAGCAGCAGCAGCTCCGAAAAGATGTCCCCAGCATAAATCCGACCGGTACCGGCGGATGAACGGGAAAGGAGCGCGGGGAAAAGCGAAAGGGAATCATTTTATCCATTCTCTATATCAATTTTCCAGACCCCGCCCGTATAAAATACCCATCACCACCGGTGAAAAAAGCTCCGAGCTTTGTCGGGACCGGGGGGTGGTCGTCGTCGTCATCATCGTCGTGTCCTCTCCCCGAATTAACATAATTCACAATTTTAAGATCCCTTCCCGCCCGGTCCTGGCCCTGGCCCGGCAATGGGCAAACCGTCAACGCCAATTCAAGTCACCTTTTTGGGCGTGGGGCCGCCTCTCTGCTGCTGTTGCTGCTGCCATTCGGGGTTGTTTGCTGCAGATATGACCACGGGACCAACCAACCAACCAACCAGAACACCACCATTCGCGCCATTCGTATTCCCATGGACGCTATGGGCACTAAAAGCTCCGCATCCCGTAAAAGGTGGCGTCGATTGCGACAAACTGTGGCCAGCTGGCACAAAAACACGTGATGCAGTCGCAACGAGTGGCAACGCGCCGTACGACGGTGCACAGAAGCAATAATCATATCAAACAGCAGCAGCACTCGTCGTCGCAGCAGCAGCAGCAGCAATTTTGACATTTTCACACAGTTTAGACGAAGAGAAGGTCGTTCCCGGGCTGCGATTCAACTGCTGCTGCTGCTGCTGCTGCTGCTGCTGCTTTTGCTGCAAGACAATCCAACGGTGCCTACTGTGGTGCCTCCCGATGGGTAAGAGAAAACCGATTCGCATTAGCAACCGTGCAAACGTGCCAACCACCACCCCAGCCACCATCACCATCTGCACCAATACACTCTCCAGGGCTACGCTGATCGCCCGGCGCAAAAGCGATGATAATTTTGCGATGCTGCTTTTTAATGTATTCCGCTACTAAATGGAAAACCGATAGCAGATGCCGCCTATCATATTCTTCCAACTGTGTGGCCGCGCGTAGGAGAGCGAGCGCCCGGCCTGGGCGCAACATGTTTCCCCCGTAATCAACACACAGCACGATGACGACGAGCCGCGACGAGAAATACGCCCAGAGCCTGCTGAATGGTGAAAGACAGCGGAGCGGTGCTCGGTGCTTTCCAAATATTCGTCTCACGGCACGGTACGGCACGGCATGGGGGACAGGGACGAGATCCACAAATGTGCCTGCAGAGGATGAAAGCCTGGCCGTCGATCCGGCTCACCGACCACCAACCATGGAAGGGGGCGGGGAGCAGGATGAGGTCCATGGAACCGAATTGGCGAATTCGAGAATCGAAAAACAAAGCGACAGAGAGAGAGAGATAGAGAAAGAGGGAGCAGCGCGCGCCGGGATAGCATGCGAAATACGATAAGATTTTGCACTTTATGTGTGCGAGTGTGTGTGTGCGATAGCGAGTTGTATGTGTGCAGACGACGATGACGGGGTGGCCGGGGGTTTGTGCGTGTTTGTTTGAAAAATTGATGTTTCCAAATCCGCATATTGATCCCGAGAATGGAGGACACACTCATCGAGGACGAGGACGCGAGGACGAGACTCCGAGGAACGAGGCTGGCTGGATCTGGCTCTGTGGGGTTGGAAATGTGATGCGAATGGTTTCGAATTATAATATTCATCCGAAACGATAAGATAACAATGGAAATCCTCGGAAACAACAACTCACAAATGGGCCAATCTCTTGAGAGTGAGAGAAAGAGAGGCAGAGGGAAAGAGAGAGCGCGACTTGTGTCTTGTGAACCCGAACGTCCTCCGCTGCTTCAGTCGCTGCCGCTACTTTCTAGTATTTGCTGTTCCGCCCGAATGAAGCAAGGAACGCGCCGGGCCATTGTCTTGTTCGATTCCTTTTCGATTGCTTGCTTGCATTTAGCGGGGTTTGGGGGCGACGGGGTTGGAGAGGAATGTGTTTTCACCATTTTCTTTCGTTTACGTTTTGTTTGCGCTCGCGGCTCTAGGGAGCGCATCGCATCGCATCGCATCATCATGCTTTGCCATGAGATCCGTACCAGATGTTCCATTATTTCCGATCGTGATAACAATTAACATGGAACCGGTCCCCTTCCTCCTTCTCCTCCTCGTCCATACCACGTCAAGGCTGGCAACCGACGGCGGTGAACGCAGTGGCAGTGAACGGTTTTTCCGCGGCATCGATGAAATCGTTATCGTAATTGTTCATCGGCCACACGCCGTGGGGGGTCCGCTTTTAGGTGGACAGACAATTTAATCACTTTCGGGGTGGCGCGGGCCGGAACCGGATAGTGCCCCTGTCCTGTCCAGTCCAGTTCGGTCTCTCTCTCTTTCTGTGTGTGTGTGGCGTGCGCGTGAAACCGGAACCCAAATTCGTTTGTCATCGTTATGTATTATGATCGATAGTGGCCCGGGCGTCCGGATGGATAGATATTTATCTTACAATGCCTGTCCAGCTCTTGCTCCTGCTGCTGCAATGGACCAAATGGGCCATTCTGCGTTGCATCGGGGACCCACCAATCGATGGGAGCAAACACTCCTACCTCTCGCTGTTTGGCACCATTGGCCGTAAAGGAGATATGGAACGTAACACTGAAGCAAAAGGAAAAAAAAATCGACGGGAATCGACGTGCTGCGGACGTGGATCGACGATCTCGTGCAAAAGTGGAGCGTGCAGCAGCACGGACGGCCACACCACGGCAACGGATACCGGAGGATAACCGTCCTCGACCCACCAGCAGCAAGGAAGGATTCAGATTTTATTGACCGTTAGAGCGCGGCGGCATGCAACACGTTTCAAATGAAATAACCGAGCACGAAATCGGAATCATATTGCTTGATTGACATATGGTGTATGAATGGGTTTTCGGACCGTACATTATACTCGTTTTTCCGGTTCGCTGAGGCATGTCATAGCTCATCGCATCAATCGCGCCGGATATCGCCGGCGCGGTGCGCGCGATGTGGTGGCCGTTTTCCGGCGCTCGATATGAAAAACAACAATAGGCGCGGCGGCAACGTGGCGTAGCATAAGCGAACGAACAGCGAGCTCGTGGAGCACCGAGGAGCCTCCACACGTGTGTATTGATCCTTGCCAGGCTCCCTGTATATCCTGAATCACGCACACACACGCACACGCACACGCACCTCGAAGTAATATTTGTTCTAGCGTTGCTGATCGATACACCACTACCTTCCTGCCTGCCTGCCTGCCTGCCTTCCAACCAACCGCACACACACACACACACACACACAACACATATTGGTGTGTCGATTGGCCTGGGGCGCAAACAACATTTTTGTTGTTTTGGTATCGCAAGAATATCAACTATTTTGTTCAACATCGTACAACGCTTTGCAGAATCGAGCTTGCAGGCTTTGGGGACTGGGGGGATGAGCTGTCAAGCTGCAGACAAGCTTCGACGAAGAAAACATGAAGGACCACATCCAAGGAGCAAGAAACGAGACGAAACGGCGAGCGATCCAATCCAAGCAACACACGAAAACTTTGCTTAATTGTTGGGGCAATAGTCTACTGCCTGCTGCTGCCTGCTTGGTGTTCCTGGGAGTATTCGGAGAAATGCTTCAAATCTAATCCTGTCGATATTGGACGAAAATTCTTAATCACAATTTCCAAGAAAACGGTGAGCAGTAGTAGACAGAGCGGGCCATCGTGTAAACCCCTCTTAACAACAGAGAGCTGGGGAGAGAGAGAGAGCGAGGTAGCACGTGCTTACACGTCTACACGGCTGCTGGTGAGCGGTTGCTATAGGTTACAAGCCGAGTTACACCTGCTTAGGTACCCTCGACTACCGTAGAAGTACACCCTGTGGAGTACTACTGTCATTGGTCATTAAATTTAGAACAACAACCAACTAGTCAGCTAGCCCAATATGCCGAGGAGTGTCTCCTGCTGGATTCTCTTCACTTGGTAGAGAACGTGGTCCGCCGGTAACGAACGGAAGCGAGACACGAACACACGCACAGCAGCAGCAGCAGCAGCAGCACCCCGAAACCGAGAAACATAATATCAATCAAAATAACGACTTTTGCGCTCAAGATTTCACAAAAATCGTATATCGCAGGGAAGGTGAAGGAAGAGAGCCACGGTGGATGCCACGTGGAGCCGAAAATCGGGAACGAAAGAGGCAACCATGGCAGGATGACAGCAGCAGCAGCCGCTCCCCAAGAAGTATGTAGACAAAGACAAAGCAGCATGACATCCAGAAGAGGCAGAAACGACGGGTGCGTCAACAACCATTCTGCTCGGTGTATTTGTATGTGTGTGCGTGGTGTGTCCTTACAGTACGGTCGAGTGGAAAATGAAATACGGCAAGCCAGCGCCAACCGAGAATAGTACACCGGACCAACCAGCCAGCCAGCCAGCCTGCCAGCCAGCATGGTGGTGTTCACTTTGGCGGAAAACAACTTCTCCGAAATTCTACTCGAGCACAAATAGAAAGCTCCTCGCTCGCTTCGCTACAATCCATCCACCTAGCCTGCTGGGGACCAACATCGCAGCGCCTGCTGCATGCTTGCGGGATTGCGCTTTTACCTTTTGTGCCACTTTTGGTGTGCGCAAAGAAAGCGCCACGAGCCAGCCATTTTCTTTGGGCGATCATCATGTCGAACAGGTGGGCACACCCCGGGTACGGAAAAGAAAGATTATCACTCGCTCTCTCATGCTCGCTCTCTTTCACGCTCTCTCGCTCTCGCAAGGTTGGTTGTCGAGATTCTATTTTTACTATTTTCTTCTTGTTGCGGTGTCCTCCATTCCTTTGAACAAACATTCACATTGTACCGACGATGGCAATAAGCGAAATGAAACTTAAAACCTTTCCTGGCCCAAAAACCCAAGACCCTGTCGCTCGTATGTGTGTGTGTATGTGTGTGTGCGTGTGTATGTAATTGAGGTTTCGTATGTAAGGGAATACTCAGTTGTACTACGGTGAAAGTACTCGAAAATCAACAAACAACCTTGCCACCGGGCATGATCCCACCCCGCGAATGTGTGTGTGTGTATGGCCCCCGTAGGTTCTAGCTGGTTAAATAAACAAGATAAACTCGGATAGGAATAAAGCAAAATGGGAATGAAAGTTTTCGCAAATTTGCAATAAACCGTTTGGCAGATCGTTCGCGTTTGCGAGCGAGCGCCTGAAGTCGTTTCACAGGTTTTCACAACCGGAAAACTTGTAAAATCTGCCGCCACCGCTACTGCTGCTGCTGCTTCCTGCTGTGTCCGTTTAGTACCGCGCGAATGTGTAGACAAGGCTACCACCAGCAGGAGGATTATCGGTGCATAATATCCGCTTTGTGCTCCTCGGACATCTTCAAAACCCATCGCCCAACACCCAACATTGTGCGGTCTTCACGAACAATCAGTACTCGCGGTGTGTGTGTGTGTGGGTATGAGAGAGAGAGGACACTAAAGATCAACAGAGACTGTGGGTGAAGCGTGTTATACAAACATTAAAAAATCATGGTATTGTAATGAAGGACGACAGGGCAGACAGTGTGCGCCCCGAGTATGGTGGTCCTGTTGGACCAAAGACCAAGCGAAATCCGGAAGCAGCAACAGCAGCAGCAGCCACAGCACCAGAGCAGCAGCAGCAGCAGCAGCTACCGCGTGTAATGTCCGTTTTGACGACTTAATTTTATGTTGATTTTCCTTTCTTTAGATTTCATTATGTTTTTAATGAGTTTGCAGTGTACAACGGGAACGGGAATAATGTGACGTGGAAGGGGAAAGGGAATACTGCATCTAAGGCAGAGCGAGCGGCGACAAGGGAAGTAGTATGGAAGACCCCGAAGACCTTCCTACTGCTGCTACTGGTGCATGGTATTGTAAGTAGCGCTGCTCTATTCTGCCAGCACTTCCCAGTACTCTCTCTATCTATCTTTGCAACGATGGCGTTGTCAGAGCATTAACGTAATCAGTGATGCCGCGATTGCAATTGTCGTTCGTTTCCTGCCATCGTCGATGCGGCAGGCGAGCTTTCATCGGATGTAGTTCCCCGTTGCAACGGGCGCAGTAGTGTCTCTTGCCCTAACGAAGCGAAACCGTCTCCTACGTTGTCTATATATCCCCGTGAACGGTTGCAGGAGAGAAAATTTTCATTCAAAGAAACGAATGTTCATAAGACCTTGTTTTGGTAGCATCGAAAATCGTAAAACTGTACTGCTAGGTCAAAGGTCTATCTGTACATCCCCTCCATGCCCTACAGCACTAAGAATGACGAGGAAGGGGAGCTTTTTGCGCGGCCCCCTCTTCAGGAATACACGGAACCATCGTGCACACGGGGGCCCGGAGATAGCCTGAAGCGCACACTGCATGACGCGTGTGTGTGTGTGTGTGGGTAATGTAGCATAAGCATATTCTGCGCCCGACCCGAAAATGTGTTTTCGGAACCAACCACCACCACAGCTTATCATATTTCATAGGAGGAAAATCATGCCAAGTCTTTTTTTTTGTTTTGTTTTTGCTCCAAGCTTTTACTAACAAGTCACACACACACATACAGAAACAGGGGAACCCAGAACGGGCATCAGATGGAGGAGAAATCCATCCTTCCACTGATTCGAGTACCCCAAATGACCCTCTTCAGGGAAGTCATACCGAGCGCCCTGTGCCTAGTAGGCATCGTACATTTCCTAGGGTTCACCGTTTCCCTAGAAACCGGCCTGATGGTTCGACCAGCAAGAACCCACAAAGGCAGGCATTGGAAACGCAATGCAAACGGCGCGGAAGAGGAGCAGCTTGCTTGGATGGTTCGACCAGCAATGTGATAGGCATACAACTACTTTACACCACGCGCCATTTTATCCGCTCTAAACGCCGCAGCGCAGAAGATTGAATTAAAATGATCCACCCTGATCCGATGATGGAGTAGGGTGGCCATTTGTAATGGCATAAGTTGATAACGAATAAACTATTAACACACAACGGCGGCGGCTGCGGTAATGCGCACTGAGCGCGTCCGAGGTGACCGACGATGTTCGCCACTCGCCGCTCGCCGTGTTGCACTCATGGACATGGCCATAGAAATGAAATAAGAAGGAAAATAAAATTATAGTCTTTTCCTTCACCACCACCACCACCACCACCACCCCTAGCTAGCAATATCGGTGGCCGGAAGCTGAACCATCGCCACGCCACGCCACGGAGGACGACCAAGAGACCCTCAGGGACCGAGAACGGGGGGGGGCCGAGGCCGGGGCCGGGGCCGTGTGCACGAAAACAAATCACATCACAAGAGAGCGACCGAGCGAAGAGATTCCGGAGCCCTCTAATAACCATAACCATATCGCCGCCAAGTTTGCCGAGAGTGTACGGCAGAAGACATCATTACCACCGCCACCGGTCGTCGCGGAAACCTCTCCTCTTCTACGCCCCCGGGATCCCTCGCTGGGAGCGCGAGAGCATATTTCATCGCTATTACTTGAGCCATTTGGGTTTTATTACATCACGACATCTCAAAACGACCTCAGCCCTGGACAGCACAGACCACAGAGCAACACGAGCTAGGAGGCGCACACTTTGCCACTTCGCCACTAGGGACGGACACACACACACACAGAGTAGAAGCCTCGAGGATAAAGCGACAAAAGGACCACTCCAGCACCAGGCCGGAACACGTAATAGACGAAACGGAAGTGACACTAGTCACTTTTTACTGACTAAGCTACAATCGTAGGTCAGTCTGAAGAGGGGATTTGGTGGCAAAAGGGAGGGGGAGGGGCTGTTGCCTCGAAGCGAACGATCCCCCGATGCACAGCATGTAATGATGGCGATGATGATGATGGCGATGGGGTGTGCTTATAATGATCACGACGACGACGATGATGATGGTGATGGTGATGTTGAAACAAAAAGTGTCAATGCTCCTCCGCGGGCAGGGATTGATTCCTGTACATAATCCCGGCTGCTGGCTGCTGGCTGGGTTGAGCTAAAAGCCCTTCGCCCTGTGAGACGGCAACGTGTTGCCAGCCACAACAATGCCCATCAATCCCCGGCGCTGGGAATCCTGGAGCTGGGAATTCGAAATTCCTCGAAACAATACTACCTCTTACTCTAAAAATAAATCTCCCAAAGTAAAAGCCCCAAAAAGCACGTGCAAAGAAAATGGTATCGGTGGCGATGTCCTTTTTGGCGATAATCCTTCTAAGAAACGAAATATCAATGATGGCGGTTTTGGCGGAGGGAAATTGTAAACCAAAATTGGTCCGCACCGTTGTCCGCGGATGCTGTGCCATGTCCCGAACGCCAACCGAGAAAGGGATCCTTCTCTTCGCAATTGATTAATGTTGATTGAATTTGTATTTTCTTAGTATCCGGTGTGGTTGTGGTGGTGGTGGTGTTGGCGCGCGCGCGACACTGGCAAGATCCTGGGCCCGGGATTACAGTAATCTCGCCTCGCTTGTGGTCTGTCCCCTCCGCACCGAAAAACGAAGACGAAGTGCTTTATCGTCACGGCTTTATGGACAGCGAGGCAGGACATAAGAGCGGAGCACATCTTACACTCACATCCTCATGCTCATCCTCATCCTCATCCTCATCATCATCATCATCGTCGTTTGGAATCGTAAAACATCTAAAACCACCTACCGGAATAGATTGAAAAGCGTTCCGCGATCCGGATTGCGAGATTGCGATTCCGTCCGTTAAGGAATGCACTTGTCGCGCTGCTACCAAGCCAGCCAGCCAGCCAACCAGCCAACCAGCCTGTCACGACGACAACGACGACGACCGAGCATCGTCGCAATACAATCATGGAAATGTACTTGCAGTTTCCCGCTCACTTAACACTCCACTTTTCGCAGCAGCAAAGGCAGCTTCAAGTAGGCGAGCCCCCCACGCAACGCCGAGGCGATGGCAACGCGCTCGCAAGCATAGAGCTTTGGGCTTAACCACACCACCACCACCACCACCACCAACGGAATGGCAAGCGAAATCCTGGCAGCCAGCCACCGCTTCTTCTTGCGGCGCGCTGCTACCGCTGCCGCTGCCGTGACAGAAATGGTAATTCCCCGAGAGAAACAAATTTGAAACATGGAAAAACCCAGGGAAGTCACTTGACGCAGCACCGCCGCGCCATTTCATTTCTTTTTTTTTTTTTTTTCGTTGCTCACCGATTCTCTTCTTTCCCCCATTCCCCCTCTGCCCCTTTTTCACCGTCCTTTCACACTAGTAGTTCGCACTCCTCGAGTATGATTGCTGTAAAATGGCCGGGCGGGCGGGCGGGCTCTGTGCCGGTTTTTTTTTCCGCGCGTTCCGTTTTTTCGCACACTACCTCGCCACACACACACACACCCCGGTTGCAGCAATCGTGTGTAAATGTGCTCCGGGGGTCGTAGCATTAGCATAAAAAAATTTTATGGCGCACATGCTTCTCTCACACAACCACCACCACCAGCCAAACCAAGCCAAGCCATGCCCATTGGCACAGTGTTACTTTTCGCCTTTTATTACCGACACATTTCAGTTGGGCATGGGGAAAAGGGGGACACGACAGAGAGAGAGAGAGCGAGAGAGAGACACACATTCATATCGACAACGTGGCCAACGGCCATGGCCATGGACACGGTCGACACGACGACGAGGACGACGTACCCAGGCCCCAGTGGAAACGTGATCGCAGATGGGACGGCGAAAGTACGCACACACACACACTCCCCTATCCACGTCCCCCCCCCCCCCCCCCCAAGCCACGTGGCGTCAAAACAAGAACCATTCCGATGCCGCTGTCGCTGTCGCTGATGCTCTGCTGCGGCCGATGAGTTTGCCCGAGCATGAATTCATGAAATTTTAATGCCTAAACAGGTCCCAATGTACTGTTGTGTATGCTTTTCATTATCCTCTGATGTATTCACGTTTGCACAACCCACACACACACACAAACACACGTGGCAAAGAATCGACAAGATCGACATCTCGTGCACTCGTGGATATCCCAGCGGATTGTAACAAATACGGGCTTCTGATACAGTACGTTCGGAACTGGGAGGCGAGAACCCGGTGTGTGCGCGGTGTTACTACTGGGAATACGACGACGACGACGGTTATCGAAACCACGGAAATATGACCTCAATTCGCGCACCGGCTACGCTTTGCGTTAAATTATGCCCACAAATGAAGGTCGAAACCGAGGCACAACAACAAAACAAAAAACCGAGTAAACTCATCCATTTCTGGGAGCATCAGGTTTCAATTGGAGTTCGGTATCAGGAGTGCTGCTTACCGGACCGGGGTTTTGGTGTTGCAAATGGTTGCTGTGCATTTGACGTTTGAACTCGACGCAAAACGCAAAGTCTACTTAGACCATCTCACGGTGACGGCACGGATCTGTCAGTTGGATCATTCCCAGAGTTTCCGTCTTCCGTCCGAAGATGGGTATATGGGATTCTGATTCAATTTCGCACGCTCCGGATGCTCCGGTCGGTCTCTAACCGGATGCAATATTATTCCCATTGTCACACACCTTCCGTTCCCGGGGCCCGATTCCGAAACTCCGAGAATACAAAGCGCACCTAAACTCCTAATGAACTTTCCATAGAAATCACAACTGGACGACCCTCTCAAAATAGTCCTAGACGCATCCTTATCCCTCTCCCCCTCCTTTCGAAGCTTTTCCGGTACCCGGTGTAAGGTGGTCCCATGAGGAAAAGGAGGAAGGGGGGAATATTCAAAATCCCAGCAGCACCCCACCACAAGACGGTCGATCATGGGAGTTGAGGTGTCATAAATAATCCGAACCAACACACACACACACATGTGCTCCAACAGCAGCAGCAGCAGCAGTATCTACTTAAAGCTCCTTACGTATCATAATGGGAAAAATCTTTCTTCCATAAATCATCATTCAGACCGCCGTCGCCGCCACCACCACCACCGCGCCACTCTGCCTTCGCTCTGGAGCTTCGTTTCAAAAACTGAATTATCCGAACCGTAAAATTTCCAATAAAAATCTCTCACCTTTGAGGTGTCTGCATGCAGCCTATCGTCCCTCCCAGCCAGGGGGTCCTCTTCCCCGCCCCTTCCTCGTGTGTGTATCCTTTCACGCTATTCCTTTCCGCCTTTTTTGTTTGGCGCTTCACTTCTTATCCCTTTTTTTTTTTGGAGAGTCTTGTGCGCTGGTGCGCTGTGGTGATCCCAGCGATCGAACCGAGCCCAAACACCGGAACCGGTGTGTGTGTGTTTGAGCTGCTTGAGGTTGTTGTTTTCTTTTTCTATACTTCATTTTCTCACCACACACCGGGCCCCCGCTCCACTCCACTATCAAAAATGCAGGCGGGTCGACGGTAAGGGTATGAAGGGCCTCTAGATCCCCAATAGATCTAAAGAGCAATGGGCAAAGGAACATATATATCATCTCTCGCAAAACATACACACACACACGCGCGCACACGGTGCACCGGGTACCGCAGGAAACAGCAAAGGGTGTGCTGAGGAAGAAGAAGAGGGGGGGTGAGGGTGTGATGCCGAAAATTCATGATATGAAGAAGGATCGCTTCCTCCCCCTCTGATACCCCTAGAACGCAACACACACATACACACACACGGTAACGGACACGTGCGTCGAGTCTGGGTGCTGCTTCCGAGGAAAATCAAGGCGCCCGGTAATTTGATTACCCTGAACCCTTGCGCATCGTTTTCCATAAATTTTGATCACACACAAAATCAGGCCCATGCCGGGCTACCCGCAACACGTCAAGCGCAGTTATATGAACATAATAAATGTTCGATCCCCGAATACCCCGGTTTTTCCCCCCTCCGCTTAACTGAAATCAGTGGTTTGATACTCGAATGAACGATTTGCGGGGCCAGTGCGTTTGGGGGGGCCGTCATGTGTCGATTTGCTGGGTTTGGATTTTGGGCGGCTGATTAATGGAAGATTTTTGAAAATTCCCCGGAATACCTGAACCATCGACAGGCCCCGCTGAGCGTTGATAGGGAACTTCATTCCGGAATACCACATCACAGGGATGTGTTCACACAACATGTGAAACAAATGAAAAGAGATTATGTTGGTGAATTCTGCGAAAGAAACACGTGTAACTTTCTATCTGTCACACCAATATGTACACAGCCGTACAGCAACAACAGCAGCAGCAGCAGCAGCAGTTGCAAGCGCAAACACACACCTTTCACAGTCTTATTTCGTTTCAACTTTCGATTCAAACTTGTCCCGCACAGAACCGCTCTGCTATGTTCTGATGGAGAACACAAACGAAAAGGAGCAGTCCTGCCTGTGTGTGTGTGTGTGTGCGTGTTTTTGTGCTGGTTTCATGTACAGCTGTTGGCCGAGTTTGACAAACAACAACAACAAAAAAAGGCTCCAACTGTAATGTCGGAATAGAACACAGAAAACTTTCTGATTGTTTCAATTTTCTTCCAACAGACTTCGACGCCACTAAAGGTACCGCACACATGGCGGCGGAACTGAAAAGCCCTACAGCTCCTTCATTTCAGGCAGAGGCCCTGCGCGGTGCGCGGTGCCTGCTACTGCAGTAGTAGTTCTCCTTTATTCATGTGCAGTTACCCTCAATCTCATATCGTGTCCCATTCGCTGCTTTCAAAATGTTCCTCTATGTCAAGTTTCCAAGACTTTTGTTGCACTCAACGCGAGACGACGGGCCACACTGCGACAAATCATGCCCCGCTGTCAACGCCGTCCAAGTCCAAGATTGAAACAGTTGACCTCACCGTACACACACACATGCACACACATGCATACACTCCAGAAAGCGCAGGTGACATTTTACTACCGCATTCAGACAGTGGTGCCGGGACGGGGTTCCACAACAGGCCTGGCATTGCTGGTGAATCATTGTTTGCAGTAATTATCAAAATTGTCAAATATCCGTAGTACACACAATGTTGTTCTCCACCACTAGCGTCTACTACTGCTCCTGCTGCTGCTGCCTCTTCTGCACCGTTTTACCGAGCTGTCAGGCGAACATGAAATCATCCATGTGCATGCATGGCGCTGCTTCTCTCTTCTGCCCATGTGTATGTTTGTATGTGTGTGTGTGTGTGAGTCTCACGTCGTGCTCAGTACAATGCAATCTGCCGCAATAATTACTAAGAGTAGAAGGCGTAGAAGGTGGTTCATACTTGTCATATTTCCGGCACCTGTCGCTTCAATCACAATGGTGCTACACCTCCTCCCCCATTCCCGCTGTGCTGTGCTGTGACACGAGATGGCTAGGCCAGACAAAACATCCCACCACCATAGCAATGGTGGGCTGACGGACAACGAGAAAGCGCACAACACAACGAAACAAAACCATTCTTGAAGAACCTGACGGCCGCGAGCTCTGCAGTACCGGCAGCACCGGCAGCAGCAGCAGCATCAGTATGGAAGTTTTGTTTGTTGGTTCGCTTGGAAGCCAAGGACTGGCTGGCTGGCTGAGTTGGCGGATTGGTAACGGAAGCTAGACCTCGAGTTGAACCTCGCGTCCTTTCTCGGGTGTTACCCGCCCACCAGGAAGCCAAACTGCGCCGGTCGACATGAGCGCGACCCCATGTCTTCTTTACAGCTTAGTGTAGTGTATACGAGGGACCTCCTCCCGGGAATAAGCCGCAAGCGCGAGAGATTTGTGGATACGAATGATTCACTGAACATAACTCCGCACCGAATCTACGTCACACTGTTCACGTGATGTGTGAGTGTGTGTTTGTGACTATGTCTGTTTACACGCTTTGGCGCCCTCAAAAAGGGACACGAACCTCATGCTAGTGTGCCAGAAGAGTGTATGGTAGAAACGGTTTTTGATTATGTGCAAACAGCATGCCAAGGAGAGCTGTGATGTGGAAAATAAATTTGATTGAAAAAGTACACCATCGTACACGTCACACCACACACACTCCATTTCTGGGGCGTGTTAATGGGAGAGCAATCGGATAAGAATCTAATTGTAATCGCTTTAAACAATAGACTCATTGAAGCGCACAAACAACG
>NC_064874.1:89434401-89436901 GCF_943734745.1 Anopheles darlingi
AAGAGAGCTGCTCAAACACGCTGCGCGCCACTCGTTGTCGTCATTGCCAAACGTCGTCGTCTCCCGCGACGTCTGTAATCGCGCCAACCAAACGAAACGAAAAAATTCGCGTACACGACGGAGAGACGAGAGAAGTAAAGAGCGAACGAGATCCAGGAGGCGAACGAGTTTTATTTAACCACCTAAACGATAGCCAAACATCAGCCACGACAGCGATATGTACATAATCAGGGGGTTGATTGAGGGAAAATCGAAGCACAAAAAACGCCCCGGATCCCTTCCTTCATCACCCGATCGTTCGTCCGTTCGTTCTCTCGCTCTCGAGCAGCTTAATGGTGGCTCTGCAGTGCGCGCACCCGTCGTTCGTATTCCTCCATATCCAGGAGTTACCGAAAATCAAAGTCGACGGTTTCGTGGAACCCGTGGAACCAGGAGCTGTCATCCTCTCACCACCTCCACCCACAACGGTAACGAGCGGTGCGGTGCGGTCTCTGATCCGATCCGATAAACGAATCGGAATGGAAAGCAGTTGTTGCAACTGAATGATTGTACTTCAACAACCATTTCCATCGGCGTCGACGTCGTCGTCGTCGTCGTCGTCGTCGTCGTCGTGTGCATCGCAATTCAAACGCTCTCGCTGGATGGAAATCGGTTCAACAGTCTCCGGTGCATCAGCTCCCGGAATGGAGCTCTGATAGTAACGACTCTCTCTACCGAACGCTTTATCGCCCGGGTGTGTCTCTATTAAAAACTTACTTTCACGAGTCCTCAACACAGTAAACAAATAGCGCTTGGAGGAGGAGGAGAAGTAGAAGGCGAAGAAGCCGGTAGGCACATGCGGTACACATTGTTCCGCATTGTTACCTGCAAAACCCCGCGCCCGCGAAGCCACCAGCCCGGCCTAGCCTGGAGTGGTTTTAATCATCGTAAAAAGCCCTTTATCAGCCAACCAGTTTTACCACCATTACCACCATCACCACCACAAGCTTTCGCCAGGTAGAAGATGAAGTTTACAGGCAGATTTACCGCAAAAATATTTGAATCTTCCGGTTGCAACCTTAAGATGACTGCGCGGTGGTCGCGACGCCCTGTTGACGACGACGACGACGACGACGACGATGGAGGATGAAATTTACGCACCGCCAACGTCGATATAGGCGTCGTGTCTTCATCAGTGTGGTTGGTGTGGCTACACCTTCATCAACCATTCAACCTACTCGCCTTGGCGCGCACAAAATGGGTTATCGTTGTTATGTTCGCTTTCTCTCCCTTTTTCCCTCTTTCTCGCTCTCGGCATACTGTGTCTTTACTTCTTTTGAAACAGGGATAGATGTTCAAACACTTGCACAAAAATTAATACACCGCAGCAGCAGCAGCAGCAGCAGCAAAAACAAACCTAGCATGCCCATGCTCTATGCTGGTGGTCGAGAGAAGGCCCCCGTGACCGGAGCAAAAGATCGACGCCTCCTTTGTTGCTGTTTGTTTTTGGTCCTGCGAAATTCTCGCTATTAATTTTTAATTTTACTTCATCTGCCAATTCCAGGGGGTGGATGGGTGGGTTGGGTGGGGTCGAAGTGGGTGACTTTGAGAGGGCTCTGGTCCGGTTGGTCCGGGAGAGCCAAAGGAAAACAAGCCAGGTAATTCTATCTTTGGCTTGTTAATAAATTAACCATTTTGTCGACTCGGTTTCCACTCTTCTCCTCTCCCTCTTGGGCGAAAAGTGAATAAGTAAAAAACAGAAAGAGTGTGGGTGGGGGCGGCACCCAAACATAATAAGAAACGATGCACCTCTCCCTCTCTCTCTCTCCTTTTCTGGCCGGCGGGCGCGCGTGTCCCCTCGACATGTCTCAAGTGTACTCAAACCCTCCCCTAACCCCCGGGGTGGGGAGGGAGGGAGTGTGGCTGAAAAGTGAAAAGGCAAATATTTAAACATGAGAACATAGGCTGACCGACCACCGCGAAAGGACCGGGAAAGGCAGCGCGGTCTGTCAACTTGCTTGCGTTCGAAAGCTTAGCTTCTGTTTCTCCTTTTTTCCCTTCTGTTTTCATTTGTTCACTCGTTTCACTATAACCCCTCTCTCTCTCTCTCTCCAAGTGCCCCCCCCCCCCCCCCCGCGGGTGTAAAACATTGTTCCCACTAATCTCGTTCTCAACCTCGGGTACAGAAAACGGGCACAATGGAGGCCCAAGGGGCGGACCAACAAAGTAAAAAACTTTTTACATCCTGTGCACCAGAGGACAAGCAACCCGGTCCGGTCAATGGGTTTTGATCATTCACCCAGGTTGGTGGCGGGTATAACCGGCGTGAATCAATCAAAGTCGCCGTTGGTTGGTTCCCCCGGAAAGGAAAGGGGGAAACTTTTGCACCGCCAAAAATGTGCTCCAAATTCATCTGCATTACGGTGGCGCTAATCCTTTCTAATGGTCTCGGGCTTTGGTCCGTAAAACAACTAAACCTAAACCACCTACATTCTGGTGAGAAAGAGAGGTGGGGGGGGGG
>NC_064874.1:89444401-89446901 GCF_943734745.1 Anopheles darlingi
CGACGCTAGAGCTTTGGTTTGAGATGAGATGTGTCTTTGTTTGTAAAAGTAGAAAGCGTAGAAAACTTTGTTATTCAAGTGGAGTCGCTGATCACGGGGGATTCTACTGCAAACCCTTGGCTACCATCCATCGGTTGCTTCGACAAACAATTTTGCTACGTTCCATGGTTAACTACGAACAGAGCGCAAACGTCATCAATTGGATCTCGCACTGACGTAAGACTGCTGACGGATAGGGCATTTGAGAGGAAGAAGAGAAGGAAAAAAACGATGAATCGTAATACAACACTCGACTCCAGGTCGCCAAGAAACGCCACGATCGTTTGGCGAGTGTGTTTGGCAGCAAAGCGTTGCTACTATAAAACACGTAACAACCTTTGTACTTTCTAAGCCCATCATTCGAAGCGCCTGTTTCCGTTCCTGTTCCTGAAACACGTAAGAAACACTGGCCGGCCGCCGGTGACAGGCTCCGGTAGGCCGGTAGGAAGAAAATGAGATGATCAAAAGAAAAGCTTTTTAGCTGGTTTAGCCCAACGGTTCTCCTCCTCCTCCTCCTTCTCCTCCTCCCTCCACCCACCAATCAACTTGGGCTGATGTCACGTTTCCGTTTTTATGACATTAACGCGCGCGCACACACAGTCAGTCAGTCAGTCAGTCATTCAGTCAGGCCAGTGCTTGGCTGGCTGGCTGGCTGGCTGGCAGGCAGTCCATCGTCCCGGGTCCATCGGGTCGGGTCAAAACGGCGACTTTGCAGCAATCGATCGGCCTTCACCTTTTTTTTGTCGTCGTCGTCGTCGGGTTTTTGTTCCCTTTGGCCCGCCGTTACGTGGGCAACACCCAGTGAAAGGATTTGTTCATGTGCGAGGCATTTTTGACGAGAGAATCCGTAGGGCGGGATGGCCACAGAGGCCACGCATGGAACTGTCGCCGTCGCCGTCGCCGTTGCCATCGACGCCACCACCACCATCACTACCCTTCTGTGTGTGTGTATGAGTGACGCGACCGGCCTACGGTGCGCCGTGGAAATGGGAAAACGAAATGAAAAATCATCCGGAAGTGATGCTTTTCTTTCCAGAAGAATGATTTTCATCAAAGCTTGTCCGTGTCAACGTGATTCCCCGCAGCCTTTCTTTCCTGTTTTTTTTTTTGTGCGCAGTTTTTCTCCCCCTTTTTTGTTGTTGCTGCTGTTGCTGCTCTGCTCAACCTTTTGGGCTTTGCTATCATTTCGTTTCATTCGCACGGCGCGAAAGCGCTTCTGCCGATCTGGCCAGGGCCAGGGCCGGCCGTCTCTTTGGCCCTCGCTCCATTTTGCTTTTTTTTTTGTGGCTGCTTCCGCCAGGGCTAGTGGCTCCGGGATCCCTTTGAAATTTGACGGCCAGAAAGTCAGAACATGGCAAAACAAGACACTCGACAGGGATTGCGTGCAGCACCAGAGGCCAAGCGCGTCCGTCCGCCAGCAGCTGTAAGCTAGAGGCCGATGCCTGGCCCTCGGCCAGGAGCTCTCGTACCGGTTGACGGTTACGTTCACGGAATCCCTCAGCTTACAGGAACGGGAGAGAGAAAAAAAGGGACCAAGATTACCACATCCTGTCCTCCGGGCACGCACTTTTCCCCTTGCTTCACTCACTGGTAACAACAGCTTACTCCCCCTCCCCGCGCCCCCCAGGATACTCGGTCTACGATGGCCACGGACACAGGTAATCAATAGGCACATCGGCACCAAGGATCTCTCTTTCTCTCTCGTTCTTCCCTTTGGTTTCACAGCCATTTTTGCCGCAGAAGTTTAATTGAAGACAAACGTGCCTCGTGCTCGACGACGATGACGATTGACGACGACACTAACGCTCTTTGCTATTCCACAGAATCCCTTTGCCTTTGCCGCATTTGCGCTAGTCGATGATGAAGAACATGGATCAAAGCGCTCCTCGGTTACGTTTGTCAGAAAGGCAAAGCCTACTAAAGCCGAGCCGAAAGCTGGGCGAATAAACGAATGAAGTGCAAATTAAATAATAATCAGCATCGCGGCAAACGGCAAAATGTCGCACCGTTCGCAAGACAACAATTCCGATGGATGGGACATGACCATAAATATCCTCGCAACAACCGTTGTTCGCGAAGGCTCATTAGGCGACCGACCCGGCAGGGGGGCTGTTACCTGGTTAGTTAAGCCTTCAAGCGAAACAACTTACCCACCACCGAAAACCCAACAACCGTAACCAATTCGCACACCACCCTACCACCAGTTCGACCAACCGAGCGACCGTGCGACCGACCATCACATTCCCCGTCCGTTAACCGACCTGTGATACACACACAGTGTCGCACAGTGATATTTCCTGCAGCCAGCACTTTGCAAAACACTGATTAATTTTAACGGAGTGGAAAGTTTTAATTCCTCCAGTCCCCAAACCGGTACACACCTCCTCTGCTGCTGCTGCTGCTCTTCTGGACGTCGCGACGTCCATCGACGACGCGGAGAAGCAAAGCATCAACGCAAAGG
>NC_064874.1:89449401-89461901 GCF_943734745.1 Anopheles darlingi
TAAATGAGCCTCGGAGAAGACACCTCTCGCACAACGGAAGTGAGACCGACCACCACTACTAGCGCTGGGGCTCTGGCTTTGGGTGCGCCGGGGGTTGAGAGGCCCGTGAGAGGTCTCTCTCGTGCTAGTGGTAGTAATCTAAGCGAACATCGGGAACGTATATTATGCAAATCAAATTTTTATATTAGACAGACCATTGCAAAAGGGCAAGCAGCAGCAGCAGCAGCAGGCGTAGCAGCAACACATCACCAGCAGCCAGGAAGCTGCTGCTGGACTGCTGTTGGCTGCTACGGCAACCGAAGAGCATGCTGCTGCTATTGCGGCTACTTCGGTTCTGGGCTGCGGTTTGCCGCATCTAGGCAACCATTGACGAGTGGAGAGTGTGTGTGTGTGTGTGTGTGAGTGTGGGTCGAGTGGCTAACACTTCGCACTTCTCATACGGATCCGGCCACCCCGTTGGCCACCGTTTACACCACAGACCGTGTCAGAGCGAACGAACGGACAGGCCGAGAGACAGACAGACAGAGTCTTGTTCGGGGTTCCGCCGTCGCCGCCACCGCCGCCACCGCCGCCACCGCCGCCACCGCCACCGGATGAGAAATGGAATGCGGTACAATTTGAATATTTCGACCCTCAACACCAACACCAACACCGGGGGAGGGTGGACTGGGCAGGAGTGGCCAGGAAGGATTTTAAACGAACGAGAAGCCACCGCCAACAACACGCCGAGCCGGGCCGAGGTGAGGCCATGGGAAAAGTATTAACAATTTATGAACGATGGCTCTCCCAGCTCAAACCTGACCTGACCACCCCACCCCCCCGTCCGGAGAAGAACATCGAGGACGAGCCGGCACACCGGTCCGGTGCCAATGGCCAACGCGAACAGCAATTGCCTTTGCACCCCGGTCTCCACCAGGACCTCTCGCGCACAATTCCCCCGATGATGGTGCAGCATCAGCAGCAGGAAACGAATCTCCCACACATCCACGGACGTCATTCATTCAGCGGTGCTGCCGGTTGTTGGCCACTGCAGAGCAAATCCTTCATCCTCCACCCTTCATCCCAACCCTCGCCAACATCCCGTCCCTTTTTGGGTAACCTCTCTAGATCACGCATCCTCTGGTCCGTATCACCTCTCAAGAGGAAACTTTTTCCCGCAACGCACACACACACACACACACACATACAGAGAGAGGTACAGTCCACTCGTAGTCGTGATTCGCACATCTTCACACGATCTCGCGCCGCGTCGGCGGCAACGACCGCGACGGCCACGGCGACGGCAGCAAAGACGACGGCGTGAACTTTGTTCCGGAAAATTTCAGGATGAGTGCTGAATCTTAATGGCACCAAGAAACGCGGCCACAGCAACGGCAAAAGGGCGGACCGAACCGAGCGTGGCGGACCTCAGAGAGAGCTCACATTTCTGTACAGCACTACGAGGAAGATGAGGAGGAGGAGGAAACCAGTTCGCCGGGCACCCTCGGCCAGTGCCAGCGATACACTCGAGAGGCGGAGGGGGTGGAAGGATAGAAACGCAGGATATGATGACTGCCAACCGAGAGGGAGCGGGAGCGGGAGCGGCACACGCGACCCTGCTGCACACACTTGTACAATGCACTTGCGAGTGCATCCTAGCGCACTTTATTCTCTCCACTCCACACCTCCTTATCCTCCTGCTCTTCCTCTTCCTGCTCCTCGACAACCACCACCGTCAGTAACACCCACCACCCAGTAGTCGCATCCTTCTCTGCGCTGCGCTGCGCTGTGTGTGTGTGTGTACGCCAAGTGGTCTTGGTGCGCTTTAGCGTCGGTTTCCGCCTTGCTGCCTTTTTGCTTTGCTCGCTGCTGACCGAGCCACTGGGACGGGGGCTGCTGATCCCGGTGCGCGGGATCGCGGATCCCGTTTTTATTTCACTTCGTGTATTATTTACGAACCATAAATCCGGATTTTGTAGCAATTAAAAAGTTTCATCAAGCGAAAGTTGATGCATCCGATGGGTCGATATTTCTTTGGCTTTTGCCTTGGCTCAGTAGTAGCCACACCGCCACCACCACCACCGGCACCGGCACCAGCGGGTCACAGTACGGTTCTTTTTGCAAAAGCCCCGCGGCCGTGGCAAAGTACTACTATGTGTATGTGTATGTTTGCCTTGGTGTTAGGCGAAAGCAACGCTCATCCGAAGGAATAAAAACATTATCCTTCAAGACACGCAAATGTAGTTATGTTTTTTTCTTCTTGTCTCAAAGGAATAGGTTAGCAGCAGTTCTTTAGTAGAAGCATTCCGTTTTTTTCTTCTACTTTACTTACTTACTCATCAGGTGTTACAACGGTGGCGAGAGGTTCGGTATACCAGAAATTCTGACATCAATTGTCAATACTGTGGACTATCTACAAGGCTTAAGAAGACTTTACGGGTTCGGTCGTCGTCTACTATTCACATAACATGGCCCGGTTACCTCCGCAACTCTTGTAGCGACTGGTGTAGTTCCAATTTGTATCGGCTTCTTCACAGTCCCTTTTGATATACGGATCCAGATATCTTTCTGAGAATCCTCCGTCTCGATCGCAGATAAGAGGGCTTCGTCATTCCTGGTTCAGTGTCAAAATGTCGGAGGCGTATGTGAGTACTATTAGATATGTACGTAAGGAAGCCCCATTCAGATTGCGCTAGTATTCCTAGTAGTAGTAATAGTAGTAGTAGTGTACCTAAATCTGTCAAATAATCGTCATTGTCGAATCTGTCGCAATCTGTCAACTCTGTCTGAACATGTATTGCACATTAGAGAATGACAATAGACGGCATCACCATGACAACTATAGACAGCTTGTATTGTTTCGTGTTACATAGCATCACGGAATAGATATTGAACCACATTTTGCTGACAAAGGATAAGCAACAATCAAAGCCTCTAATGAAACTCCTCGGCTGCTAATCAAATCAAACGATGCAGGAGAACGTGAATTCTTGGAAATTGCTACTGCCGCTCCAACTGCACCGTTGACGATTGAGCCTGTCTTGGAAGTCGTTTCAGGTCTTGACATGAACACAGCATAGGTTAGCTGAAGTGAACGTGTAGAAGCTAGCCCTAGCGTTACGGTTGGCCACCAATAACCCGTGATATCAGCAACTAAACATCCGTTCTTTATATGCAAATAAAATCGATAAAAATTCCAACTACGCACTACGGCTGAGCGCACAGAAAGCTACCCCTACCAAGAGGGGGGGAGACGGGGGAAGGGATTAGAGGGAATAAAGTGTAAGAAGATAATATACCGCAAAATTGAAAGTTATAGCGGTACAGCAACGGTAGATACCTTTGCAGCATCAGTAGCAGAGCAGAATCACCACAGGGTAGGGTCGTACGACCATGACAAGGTACGTAGTACACAGGATCGCATACTAAATAACACCCTACTTTACGCGGCCGGGCGCACGAACGCACGCACGCACGCAACGCCACAGGTTAGGCGGCCCCACATAATCCTCTAACAAGTGAATTGTGTCACAACTGGAAATTGGAAGGAAATCCTCCCTTTCCTATGGACCGGGGTAAAACTTTCCGATACCCGGCGATCAAAGATGTGTCTTTTTTTTTGTTGTTGTTCTTGTTGATGCTTCCCCAGGCCTGCTTGGCGGCGCTCGTACTTATCATTTGGCCTCCCTACTATCACCTACTGCGTGTGCGTGTGTGTGTGGTTGTGGGTGTGTCTGTTGGCTACCATCGTCTCGCGAAGGAACTTGTCACAAGCGAAAGCAAGAGACACGCACCGGGGCTCAATGTTCCGAGCTGTTGATAACTACCTGTCTCCGGGAGTACCGCACCTGCTTCGTTACGGTGCGGTTTCTGTGTGTGTATGTGCGTATTTGTGTGTCCTGCTGATGAAAGGACACAGTCACAGTGCCCCGTTGTCCCGAGAAATCATCTTGAATCGTGGGGGTGTGAAGGAACAGGGGAGGAAGGGCGTCTCTCCTCTCGGGAAACGCATGTTCACTAGACCAACTCGCTTGAATCGTTAACAGCGTTTCCCCTTCGAGGTTCGAGGATCTTCGGGGGTTTCTCGATTTGGAGGGTGTGCCACGTGGCGAGACTGAAGGATAGCCGCCCGTGGCCGTGATTGGAGGTGTACACCACACACCACATCGGGATACACACCCTTGGCACAAAAGGTAAAGAAAGAGCCGCAGCAGCAGCAGCAGCAGCAGAAGAAGTCACTAGACGAAAGACCTCCTGGTCTTGGTCTTGCCTGCCAGCCCGTGTGTCCTTTTCAGACTAAGTTGATGACTCAGCGACGGTGATGGAGGCGCCTAGTCCGCCCGGTCCGTAGGATTTGCTCAAGATCAAGATCCGCATCATCCGCCTCGTCGTCGTCGTCTTCGTCGTCGACATCCCGACGTGGTCCCGCATTCCCAGTGCCCAGGTTGATCCGTTGAAACAAAATCTATAATCAATTGAACCAACACAAAGTGAAAACTTTATCCACACCCCTGCCCTGCCCGGCTTTTCATCCACCACCCATTCCCTTGTCCTCTTCCTTACGCCGGGAGTGAGGGCACCGAAATGAATGCCGTTTCATGAACGCGCACCAACAACCATGACCTGTTTGCAACATTGTTGTTGTTGTTGTTGTTGTTGATGTTGTCGTTGT
This sequence comes from Anopheles darlingi, assembly GCF_943734745.1. Lineage (NCBI taxonomy): Eukaryota > Metazoa > Arthropoda > Insecta > Diptera > Culicidae > Anopheles > Anopheles darlingi. The sequence continues at coordinate 89,454,053 of NC_064874.1, forward strand.
TGTCGCAATGCTTCGCCTCAAACTTCTCGCTGCTCGGCTTCAAGGGGAGATGGGATCGATGGTGGATCAATGGAATGGTGGGTGGCGTTGCGACCTCCCTGCCTCCGTCTTCTCCTGTTTCCTGTTGTGGTATTCACAGGGACAGCGGACAGCTTCGAGCTCCGAGATAAGATGCAAACAGTTTTGGCAAGCATTAGCAGCAAAGGACGGCCGCCTCACCACACAAAGACGTCAAAGGGAGTAAAAGAGAGCGATAGAAATCGGAAGAGAGAGAGAAAGAGAGAGAGAGAAAGAGTGAGAGAGAGGGACAGAGAGATTAATCCTCTCGAATCGAATCGAATCGAGGAAAGTGCTGCAAGCGAACGGAAAACCGAGCGTGACAGAGAGATGGAGAGAGGGAGAGAGTGAGAGCGAGCAGAGCGGTAGGAAGTCGTAGCAGCAGCAACAGCAGCAGCAGTAGGCCAAGCAAACCGAGTGGAAACCGAGGACCGAAGCCATGGCGGTAGCGCATTCAAAAACAAAAAGTGGCCAGAATGCCGCAAGAGTTTTGACATCGGGCGGGCGGCTCCTCCCTCTCTCTCTCCCCCCTCCGGTTTAAAGATGGGGTGCACGTGGGTGGGGCGGTAGCCCGAACTCCCATCCCTCCCTTTGGTTTGAGGTCGGTTAAAAAGAAGGAGTGAAAAGGGACGAAGCGGTGGAAAAGAAAGAGAGGGGGGTGGGGGGTGTGGATGGCCCGGGAAAATTGCTGTACCCACAAACCCATGAATAAATTGATACCGTCTCCGCCGGCACAGCAGCAGCACCAGCAGCAGCAGTCGCCATGGTGATCCCCTTCGCTTCGCTGGAATTCTGTTTAATTGATTTTCTCCCACACTGCTGCTACCAACCAGCCAACCAACCAGCCTGCTGCTGCTGCTGCTGCTGCTGCCGCTCTGTTTTGCAATCGAAAAGTTGCCATCACTGTCGTCCACCGCAACAACACAGCAACTCGGTACCCCGGTGGTGTCCTGAACCAAATCATTGGCGACCGGCTGCTGCTGCTGCTGCTGCTGCCGGCTAAGGGCAGGATATGCTCCACCATTGGCAGCATGCTCGGGATGCTGAGTGTGTGTGTGTTTGTTGATGGTGTTTTGGAATTGCGTTTTGCTGGCCTCGATTTTGGAGGGTGGAAGGGCCTACACCAACCCCAAGCCCCCCCACCCCCAGGGCACAGTTCGATAGTCAAATAGAGAGAATTAATCAGAGAGATACAAACTGAATTAATCACATCCGCGAGCTGGGCTGGGAGATAGCATACCAGTGGGGGGGGGGGGGGGGGGAGGGAAGGTGTATGGGGCGCCTCTGACCAGTCCTGGTTGGCTGTGTTTTATGAACAAAATAAGGCTTGCACCCATCCGCGCGATCAAAGTGGAGCGCGCTCGGTGGACAACGCGGAACATGGACGGTAATCCTAATTGGGGTACTACTACTACTACTACTACTACACTACTCGCCGTCGCACACACTCTTATCGCCGGCTCATCCACGCCTCTGATGCCATGGGACCGAAATTTTAATTACATAATCCAAGGTGCGCTTCCATTAGCCAGATTTTATCACTCATCGCACCCCCGCTCCCTGCCCGGTGCGTGGCGTCTCATTTACCCGACCCGAACTTCCGATACCATTACACCACCACGCTCTCTCCGGTGCATCAGATCAGGCGACACGAAGGCATTCATCGGAAAATGCTTACTGGGATGTGGTAAAGCTTCCAACGAGGTAAACAAAAAGTAAACGGATAAAGGAAATCCGACTGTGTGCGAGCGTTCCGCGAGCTACCCATTAGTAGTAGGCCCTTTTTTTCGGGTATTGTGCGTGTGCCGTGGTGAGAGTGATAGTCGCTCAACCGAATCGAAACCGGCAATCCCGGGGGGACCAATGCGATTTTAAAAGACTTTCCTTTTGCCGGGGGGTGGTTCGCGTGGATTTCCAAGATCCAAAATGAAAAGCAGCGGTTCGTCGAAATTGAATGAACTGAAAATGATGGATGGAAGGTGGGGCGGGCGGGGGGTATTGATTCCTCAGATTCCTATTAAACATTTATGCCTCCCTCTGCGAGCGACTCATTAAAGGGGGGGACACGACTGTGTTTAAAGCCCAGTCGTAATTCACTTAAAATTCCGATAAACCTTTTAGGATACGAAAATGTATGTTTGCATTGCGACCGGACTGGGGCTGGACCCTCCTTGCTCCTAATGGATCCCTCCGTTCGCCGGCAGGCTGATGGGATGGTAGTTAAGCCTCCTTACCAGTAAATTAAATTGCTTACCAACTTATGGTTGACTTGCTGCTGCTGCTGCTGCTGATGCGCTTTCGATGCTCACACGGAAAACCACATCGAATTACACGAACACAAGCACAATTGCCGGAGGGAAATGCCGCTGGAAACCATTTTAAAACACTCACGAAATCACGGCACACCCCAAACGAGAGTAGTGCGCGGCGGCATTTGTGTTTGCGAGCTCAAACCAATGAATACTCGATTTCCTGCCTTTCGCACACTCGACCTATGGTTACCAAGTGGTGGCTGTTATAACGGCCAAACCGCACACCTATACACACGCACGCACGCACGCCACCATTGGTACTAGTTCTTGGACAATGTCAGCGACCATTTTGTGGTTTTTGTTTCAATTAATTATTTTGCAACCACCGCGTAGAGATCCAGCCGTTCTCTCTCTCTCTCTGTCATCGTCGTTTCGAAACAACCTGGTATTGTGGTTTTGCACCCAGACCCTAGAGGAGCTCGATCTCTGTACTGCCGGTCGCCGGTTTTTCCCTGGGCTGGAATTCCTTCAGGTTGACTATTTTTGGAGGCCATGACCATTTGCTATCAAACTATTTGAAACATTAGCTGCAAATATCACACATTCAAATGAACGGGACTTGAAGGTAAGGTCCATTCGTCGTCACCGTCGTAGTGGTAGTAGTGGGCGCGACAGGATCAGGATAACAGCGATAACGGAACAGCCACGATTTCGGGCAACGGAAGAACGATTATTCGATGTCGCTCTGGAATGTGGCAGCCGCTCTGCTCCGCTGGCGAACGTGTCGAGGAGAGGGTTCCACATCACACACTACCCCCCAGCACACACGCACACATTCCAGTAACCAATCGTACGAACCCTCGAAAGAGCACAAAAACCCCCCAGCACAGCACAGCACAGCATCAGCAGCAGCAGCGTCCGGATGTTGCGATTCTCCGCATGATCCTCTGTATCCCAGATCAAAGTTTGTCGGGTAAAATGTGCTCCTCCGCCGCCGGCTCGTGCCCGTTGCCAGCGAGAGAGGAATTTTATTGTTATCTTATCTGAGGAAACATTACAATTCGAACTTTTCCGTCCCGACCGTCCCGACCGTCCAGACCATCGCCTAACTCCTCCACACCCGCCGGGGGGGAGCAGGGGTTGGTGCCTGCTGATCCTTTGTCATATGGATCCTAGGCATCGGCTTACTGGCGGACTGACTACTGGCTGGTCCCTTCGTGGCGGTGGGAAAAGATTTTTATCGACCTCGCACCACTCCGTTGCAAGTCATTTATATTTGAATCTGTCTTCCTTCACACTAGCAGAGTGCAGAGCTCGTGTTGGCGTGCTCGATGTGTGCTCGTTGGTGTTTGTTTGATTATGTGTTCTCCGAGGAGCACAATCTCCGGGAATTTCAATCAATCCATCCATCCAATTGGGAAAGTGTGATGGGCCTTTTACATCTATATCGGTTTCCCGCGAAATCCTCGGGAACATCAATCCATCAACCTCCATTTCCCCAGAAGCCCCAAAAACGTGGTCCTATAATTGATACTCCTCGTTAATGCGCCGTTTGCAAGTGTCAATAAATAAGGGCGCACTGGTGGACTCCAAACCGCGACGACAACGACATTCGACGATTCAAATAAGACGTGTCCATTAGCGGAAGAGCTGCTGCTCGCGCGCGAGAATCGTGATCATGAATTTTTATCAAAAAACCCTCCTATCACTCACTCACTCACTCACACTGCACTGCACTCTTGAAATTCCTGCACGACAATCGAACCGCGTGGTGGTACCGATGAGAATCGTGCCATGTGCAGACAATCCCTCAAAACGGCCGCCCAAGTGCCGTCGAGGGGGGGGGGGGGGGAGGTTTCCTCGGCCGCGGATCCGAGGCTCCCACGTAGCTCGTCCTGGTGGGCCAATCAACAAGTGGCGCATGGTGCGAGATACCGAAGAAGAGCCCCGGTGATCATGGGGCGCTGAGGGGACCATTTGTATCGCCCATTCCGCGTTCACCATCCGTTTGTGTACGTCGGTAATTGTGCGGTAAAATTCTGCTAATGGACCACCACCACCGCCACGCCACGTGCTGGTCTAGAGAGGAAGCTAAATCTAGAGAAACAGAAAAACCAAAACTGGCCTCACGACACACTTTGGTCCCACTCCCGCTCCAACACCTCGTTTCGTTCCGGTAGCGGGACGACGACGCATGTCGTCGCATAACAAGTGTCCAATCAAACGGTGAATATGGTTTACCTTCGAACAATAGCATTAGATCGGTTCCCATTTTGCAGACCATTTCACCCGGATCGACACACAAGAACACACACACACACACACACACGCTGGTGGTGGTATTATAACGTAATTTCATTCTCTTGGTAGGAAAAGCGGTGGAAAATTCAATTGTTTTGCAGTAACAAAGAACCCAACGATACGAGCAATAATGCATAATTAATGATTGATAATCCTGTGATTTGAGTACCGATGGATCGAACCGGCAACCGGGGAAGAGCAGATGTTTCGTATCGTAATCCTCCTAAACTTTAATGCTAGCGCGGTCAATGTGAGAAAGAGTTCCGAGGGGCATTCCGGGACCATCAATCAAACTCTGATCAGCCGGCGTTAAGAAACCGATCCAGCCCTAACCGGTAGAGCCAATTCCTAGAACTGTAGCCAAGACTACGAAACCCCCCGTCGTTCATCACAAAATATTCCCTCTAAGCCTTTTACTATCGATGACCAGGCATCCCAGGTGAAGACAACGGATGTAAAGCTCAGCCACGATGAATGAATCTCGGATTCCCGGGTGTGCAGTTGCAGCGCACAGTTATATATTTAGCAGAATAATTATCAATCTAACCACCATCAAAGAAATGATTAGTTTTGTCGAATAAGAATCTATAACTTCTACTACTACTAATGGGGTTTTTGTTTCATTCCCAAGCAATCCCAAGGGTTATACGCATTAGGCAAGTAAGTTGAAATCTCCTTAAGGAGGTACTTTGGTTATTTTGGGTCCAAAAAGAGTTATATTTGACAATTTTTAATACAAAAACCGTTCAACTTCGGTAAAATTTGGAAAAAAAAAAACGGTTGAATTTGAAAAAACCCGAAGTGGCTTCGCTCACACTTTTCGCTCGCACTTTCAATTTCGCTCGCATTTTCAATTTCCCAATTCAATTCATGCATTGACGGCTAGGTGGCGCTCGGGTGCTGCACCCAGTTCATGCGTTGAAAGGGTAGATGGCGCTTGGGTGCAGCACTTGTGTGGTTCGTTCGCTTTGGGTTTTTTTCAAATTTAACCATTTTTTTTTTCAAATTTAACCGTTTTTTTCCAAATTTTACCGAAGTTGAATGGTTTCTGCACTATAAATCGTCAAAAATAAGCCTTTTTGGTCCGTATAACCCTTGGGATTGCTTATTAACTTAAATGAAACAATAACCCCATTAGTAGTAGTAGTAGAAGTTATTGATTCTTATTCGACAAAACTAACCATTTCTTCTATTAGGTGGTTCGATTGAAAATTATTCTGTTCAATATATAGCTGTTCATTTTACCTTACGCCGTTTTTTTTTATTTTTTACAATCTGGCCATCCCAGGCGATGGGGGGAGTTGGAGGACTGCAGCAAGATCCCCAAAAAGGCTCAGGAACAACGAAAAAGGATTCTAAATCCTTTCACCATATCTTTGACCATCCTGGCCATAGGAAAAGGGTTAAAATATTAGAGACAAAGTGGACAGTCCGAACGTAGGACGTTGCGCTGATTTTCCCTCTTTTAAAGGGAAATTGGAAAAGGAAAAAAAACCTCAAAGAACAATGAACAGAAACAATGAAAAACCAAAATGGCAATAATGGACAAAGCTGAAGACACGAGACTTCAACAGAAATTAACAGGAACGTTGAAGTCCGTGCAATATCAGTCCGAAGATTGGAACGAGAATCCAGACGGTAGCTGGCCAACGGTTATGTGCTGAACAAACGGAATCAAAATTACAACTGTTTACGTTACAAATGCTTTCAGTCCCCATCATTTGCCGATCAAATCAACATTCTAGGCCTACTTTAATATCTCTCTGACCCTCTGTCGGAGCGGTCAACAGAATCGATCTCTCCATCTGAGGTAAAGTAAATGCATCTCTTTGGAGGTCGCGGATGCTGTTATTATCGATATAAACGCATCGAAAAATATTTCATCTTCCTTGCAGATACTTCTTCTGCCGAACATGGTTATTGCTACTGTACTACTGATAACTATGTAGTGTACTTACGTGTGTTCAGGAATTCCGGGAGGGTGTTTGCATAAATTTCGTAATCGTTGGCACAAGAGAAAAGCGGTTGCTCACAATGCACTGAACACGATGCGTGTTTTCCACATGGAACAACGAGAACCTTTCACTGGAAAGTTTATAGTGTTTTAGAGTTCACCTTCGATGGTTTCTCGATCGATTCCCCAGTCATTGAATACACACTAAAGACGAAAGCATTTGTAATTACTTCTTATTTCTTTTCAAAAATCCAAATCTTGCGATCAAATTCATTCCTTTCTTCGGACTCTTGCAACAATTCGAACCCCTTTTCGAGAATGTAGTTCGTTATGCACGATTCTAGTATACCATCCTTGCCTCGCCACTCTAGTGCGTCATAATACTCGTACACTTCTCCTCGGGAGCGCTTCAACCGTCTAACCTGGTCTTGGTACTTCTTCCACGATTGCAGCTCTAGAATTAGCAGCTTTCCACGACGGCACAGATAGTCCAGCACACCACGCAATCCGTCGTCTCCTCCGTTCAGATGAACGTACATCAGCACAGAGAAACAGCACACGACATCGAACTGGCCAATTCCTAGCCGCTGCATGTGACTATCGATAGGATCTTCACATCCGGAGGAGCTGCTGGCGATCTCGAGAAGGTTTCCACACAGGAAGTTCACATCCGGCACGCTCGAGGCAGCTTGTTCACAGAGGACCGGGTCGATGTCCACTCCGGTAGCACACACCTTTCGTCCCGTAAGTTCCTGCACGATGGTTTTTACTTTGGCCGTGAAAAGGCCCCGATTACAGCCGACGTCGAGCAGGAAAATACACTCGTCATCACCACTTTCCGGAGCCGCCTTTCGTGCTTTCCACAGCTCAGCGAGCGACCGTTTCAGAATCCCCGAGCGAGTATCCTCGGGGCGGAACTCGTAATACTTGTGATAATTACCATGTTTGATCTGATTTTCTTCCATTACTCAAAAAACACATAATTAGCAAAGTAAAGCGATTTACGGCGGCTGTGAACGCTCTTTTGTTTACACTGGATTTTTTGTTTGTTTCTTCTTCTTTTCGCGGAGAGTGACAGTTGAGTTTAGGTTCGGCGAGTTCACTACTGGGGTCGATTTCGCGAAATTCAAATTTAGCGGTTGATCCTGGAAAGAAAAGGGTTTCCATCAAGGATAATTCGTTCCCCGCTAGATCCTGCTACATCCTGAGCCACAAGTTGCAAATCCAATAAGACGTTTCTCTTTATTTTTAGATTTATTTATTTTCGTTAGAAATCATACGAACT
>NC_064874.1:89474401-89476901 GCF_943734745.1 Anopheles darlingi
CCTAGATCCCGGAGGATGTAGTAAATGGCTCTGGTAGAATGTGCTGGTGCTTTAATTCATGCTATGCATTAACCCCTGAACAAACATATCAACAAGCATCGACTATTTTCATTAACCTATTGACAATGTGAGCCTCAGTTTGCTTTTCTAAATCCGAATACCCAAGATCCGGAGTGTCCTGGCTATCATCTGCTGGTACGTCAATCATGCGCTCTACATTTCTCTCCCTCGGCATTCTTTTCTGTAACTATCAACACTTTTCGCTTAAATGCTCACTCCTCGCCTCTCTCTTGCTAGCTATGGTAGCCCCGAGCGATAGCCATATGCCCCGAACAATCGTTCTCACGAAATCTCAGAATCCAGGACCTGGAGGTCCTTGTGAGTCTCACTCTCGCATGTTTGCCACAAAATATCTAGGGATTTTATGTCTCAGTAGCTCAGTAGAGGCACCTGTGTATGTATGTATATGTAGCACACACGAATCCACGACGGTCGTCACTCGGTTTCTCTGAAGTCACACAATTAATTTGGAAATTCAAACTATAGCAGGAAGCCCAAAACTGCCCCATATTAGGCACCGTTGTCGCATCACAGTCGTATGTAGAAAATCTAAAATCCCTAGCTCAACACAACATACACTCGCAACAAGTCTCTATGTCAAGAACGTTGTAAAAAGGGCGAACCGGTTGACATTGTAACTAAGCATAGCAGGCGGTGGTGGGCTGTTTTGAGCAGCGATCGTGGGCGCGGCGGCCTTAATGCTTCCTCCATTAGGTCGAGCGAAGAACAACGGAGCGAACCTACATTTTCCGGTTTAGGAACACTTTTTTTTTGCTACACCTGTAATGGTGCCTGGTGGCCACCAGGAATCAAGGTGTATTCTTGCAATGAAATGGATGAACAATTTGCTAAATAGCGTGAAGGCAAAATAGGCGAAATTGCTTTCCAACAGAACCGAAAAAAAACCTGCGGATGCTTGATCGTTGCGCACAGGCGGGTGTTGTATCGCATATTATCTTGGTCCAATTATTCGAATATTGTGCATATCGTCCGTCGTTTCCTCGGGCTTACTGAAAGGCTTCCACAGGCTTACCACATCCTGTCCGGCACACCAATATTGGCAATCCCGACCGGAAGTGGAAGACCCACAAAATTCGAAGCCGCACACAACCCGCCACCGCACACACGCAGGTTGCTATGATTGTAGCGAGATTGGAATCTTACTGGCGAGCTTCTTAGCGTAAATTCCCACACACACCGCGCGCGCGCCATCCCACAAAACCGACAAAGTTCATTCAAAAAAGTTTGAATTTTTTCAGCCCTCGTCCCTCCCTACATTCCCACAATCCATTATTGGGAGGTATCATTTGGGCCGCGCGCCTCACCGCACCAAAAGAAAGCCTATAAAAATTCGTTTTTAACCGTTCGACTCCCTTTTTCTTCTTCTTCGGTCGGCCTCACCAGCATAAGCGGGGAAAATATATTCCGACAAAGGGCCCCTAAGATGAAGGAGGAAGAGAACATGCTGCCGCTGCCGCTGCCGTTGCCGGGCTGGAGCTGGTGTGTACATAACGCAACGAAGAAACCAAAAACGACGCAGCGCAAGACGAAAAACCCCCATTTCCCATTCAGCAGCGTCTTGGACCCCGTGGTCGCCGTCGACGACGCCGTCGTCGTTCTCGCCTCTCTCCGCATTTTCCTCGACCATCTGCCACCTCTCGTTCGTCGGCTTCTTGTTGTTTCGCTTCCCTTATGCTTCTCCTCCTTCATTCTACTCGCCCGCCTGCCGCGCGGAGGGGTCCAGTCTCTTTAGCTGGCGACCTGCTTTGCCTTTCTTCTTTCTTCTGACCCTACGCGTGTGGGATATTTCTGAAGGAAGCGCGCTCCCTTCCCTTCCGCCGCTCACGGTCCCCTCCTGCGGTTGCTAGCGATGCTGCGAAGGAAACATTAAACATGTTCGATGTTCGATCGACGAGCGAGCAACAGACGGGACACCAGAATGGGTGTACGCACGCACTATTGCACTTGCTGTGCCCCTCGTACCCTCGTTCTGGTGCAGTCATCCAGAACGGAAGGAGGGTGGAGAATCTTCAGAAATAAAAGTGGCATTTTGTCCACTTGTTTCCATCTTTTGTCACCCTAAAACACGGGCAGAACGCTCTTAGTAAGCGAACGGTTTCGCAACTGGACCTAGGGCTAGGTTTTACTGTGTGTGCGGAGTCCGTAACCACACCTGAATTCGTCGGCTGCATAACGTGTTCGCCATATTGTGGTCACAGCATAATGCAAACGAGGTCAAATTCTGCGACGATTTATCAAAGGGCGCACTTACCGTGAGAGAAAATCCAGCATTAATTGCAATCAGTAATCCATTCCTTGTGTTCTGGTGCGATAATGTCGGGAAATCCTAGATCGTAGCACACATACGGTTTGTCGCACAGGCACACACTTTTCAAAAGGGACGGCGATGGTATCAGCGTAGCCACAGAATAACACAAGG
>NC_064874.1:89486901-89489401 GCF_943734745.1 Anopheles darlingi
CGGCACTGGAATTGATACTACCGGAGAAGGACCTAAAAATGCAATCACATAATGTGATCATCAACAAAACGGAGCTGAGAAGGGCAGCGATCAACATTCTGTTGTCCATGCTAGCGTTGCCGTTGCACTTCCAGGCACTACCTATCCGTGACATTATGGGTGGACCGAACGATAGGTAGGAGAAACAATCAAATCGATTTTAACCGCCGAGCCCATACGTAAATGTCTTTCTTCAATCTTTACAGAAGTATCTCCTTTATCGTACTTAAGCCGCGGCTGATCAACATTCTCATGAACGCATTGCAAGTGGAAACGGACCCACATAATACTCACATGCTGCTCGGTGGATTACATTTGTGCGTACAGGATTCGGTCACTTTCGAGGCATGCGAAACCAACCCAGCAACAATGAATGCAATGCATGCGACCACGGAAGCGCCCAACCTGCTCAGCTCAGGTGTGTGTTTTGTGTTTCGTGTTGCCTATCACGTGTTGTCCGTTTCGTTCACCAATCGAACCGCAGTAATTTCATATTCTCATTTTTCTTTTATTTGCCTTTCCTACCTTTTGTTTCAAATCATCCGTTTCATTCGCGTCACTCGTCGTCCTGATCACTCGCCATCGCCATTATCCATCATCCAATTGATCATGATCATCATCATGATGCGCACACCATCCTGCTGCTGTCCCACTAGCCTGCTCCGAGAAGAGTGCATACTCCATGAACAGCGCCAATTCCAGCATCGGTGGACACAGTACCGCAACGCTAAGCAATGAACCTTCTAGTTTGCCGGCTTTTGATGATTTCGCATCCGACATTATTCATGAGTTAGAACTGAGTTCAGCTGCAATTTATGGTAACTTGTTGCATTATTTGCTACCTCCCCCCCCCCCCCCCCCCCACTCTCTTCACCCATTTCTTGTTTAGTGTGTGTGTGTGTTTGCTACAGGGGTAGCTTGTAGCTAGAAATGTATCTGGAACATGTTTCACAAATTGTTGCCGTTGCACTCGTTGTCTGTCATATATTTGTCTTTCAGACCGATTTCGGCATGTCTCTAATTCTATATTCTCTTGCAGATAGTGCCCATGCACTGTTTGTTCGCGCAACGTATCTCGTCTGCCACCGATTGATATCGTCCTGGAAAACGGATCTAAACGTTTCATTGGCCGCATTGGAGCTACTGTCGGGTTTGGCCGCAATGCACGTTAAAGATTCTGGTATGACACCTGGTTACCGGTCATCATTCCGGATTCCATAGTTTATAATTTCTCCCATTTTCTTCACAATTAGATGTCCTGGAATGCAAACGAGCTGTGAAATGGATCTGCGATTACATCTGTTATCAGTGTTCCCGTCCACCTCCGGCTCACGTGAAAGATCTTCACAGCACAATAGTGGCAGCATTCCAGTGTACCTCCGCCTGGCTTATGAACCATCCGTATCTTCTACAAGACAAAGAGTGTCTCACGATCGTGCTCGAGGTGGTCGAGCTGGGTATATCGGGTACGAAAAGTGTCGGAAAGCCAGGTGAACCGGTACGGTACAAGGATGAGAAAGAGCTGAAACCGGCCAGCATGCGTGTACGTGATGCGGCCGAAAACATGCTCACGATGATACTGGAACAGATCGATTACTTTCCCAATGAATGCGGCAAGCAATCGCTCTCCTCGCTGCTCGATGAGGCCGTGCTTGCGAAACATTCGAACACGTCGGGTGAAACTGTCGGGGTTGGTGAGCTGCCACCGGAGCTGGCAGTGAAAAAGTTTAAATATTTTGTAACGGAAAACTCAACGGTGCTGGCATTGTTTGAGGAGCCGCTGGGCAATGATCAAGATCCGCAACCCACGGTTACCGTGCTGATTCGTGGACCATTTGGAAGACACGCCTGGACGATGCAGTTGCGCCATCTGTCGAGAAGCAAATCCGGTACCAAATATCACGCACCCAATCCGGGCCGTCCAGTGCCGATGAATGACATTATGATACGGCAGGAGGTGGAGTATAAGCACTTTCCCGATTCCGTCGAACGTATTCCACCGTGCATTGCGGATCACTCCATTCCAACGCTGGATTCTGCGGAGCAGAAGATTAGCAATCAATCTACCAAGCAGCTCGCACGCTTGCTCGAGGATCAGCTTGTCTACGAGAAGCTGTCCTGGGCGGAAACGGAGTGTTCCGTCGATGGCCTTGGGCATGCCCAGGAAGCCTCACCACCGAACGTTTGCCACGAGTTTCAAGCCGCGCGTCTGTTTCTATCCCACTTTGGGTTCCTCAACATTGGTCAGAACAACGGCGGTGGTCAAAAAGTGGATGGCAGTTCGCCACTGCTTACCACGCTCGACTCATCGAAGCCCGAGTTTCACCAGGATTTGAAAATGTTGGACAAAATGAGCCCCCGATCGTGTGACACTATACACGTGTTTTACGTAAAGGCCAGTCAAACGACCGAGTCCGAAATCATCGCCAATATGGATCCCGAAAATGTGGCTTCCATTGAT
>NC_064874.1:89499401-89506901 GCF_943734745.1 Anopheles darlingi
CCGGGAAACGCGCGGTTTCTATGCGCTCAACATTTCGGCCAAGGACGGTGGAAGCCCGGCCCGGTACGGTTATCTGCAGGTTAACGTCACGATCCTGGATGTGAACGATAATCCGCCGATCTTCGACCACAGCGATTACATTGTGTCGCTGAACGAAAGTGTCCTCCCGGGGACGCCGGTACTGCAGGTGATGGCGTCGGACAATGATCTGGGTGATAATAGCAAAATCACTTACTATCTGGCCGACAGTGAGACGCAGTTTACGGTCGATCCGGAAACGGGAGTGATCGCGACGACGGAACAGCTGACCTGCCCGCACCAGAACTGCCAGTCGCTGTCCCGGCCCGACGGTACCTGCCCGAAGAGCTGCGTGTTTACGGTGTTTGCACGGGATCACGGAACGCCCCGGCAGGATGGGCGTACGTACGTGACGGTCAATCTGGTCGATACCAATGATCATGATCCGGTGATACGGTTCCAGTACTTTCCACCGACCGGTAGCTTCGCGACGGTCGATGAGAATGCGGCCAACAGTAGCGTGGTGGCGGCCGTGTCCGTGGTCGACATGGACGAGGGGCTGAATGGGGACACGAGCCTGAAGATTATTGCCGGAAACGATCTGCAGCACTTCCGGCTCGAGAAGTCACCGAGTTTCTACATCGTGCGCGTCAACGGGGTGCTGGATCGGGAGGAGATTGGCAAGTACAACCTGACGGTGGTGGCGATCGATCGCGGTACCCCGCCACGCAGTGCAACGGCCCATCTCATCATCCACGTGAACGATGTCAACGATCACGAGCCGGTGTTTGAGAAGTCGGAGTATTCGGCGGTACTGAGTGAGCTGGCACCACCGGGCACGTACGTCGCGAGTATTACGGCCAGCGATGAGGATACGGGCGTGAATGCGCAGATCTTTTACGACTTTGTGTCGGGTAATCGGGAGCAGTGGTTTCGGATTGATCCGACGTCCGGTCTGATCACGACACAGGCTGCGCTCGATCGGGAAGTGCACGGCCACATCGAGCTGAGTATCTCGGCCAGGGATGGTGGCCCGAATCCGAAGTGGGCCCACACACAGCTCAAGGTGACGATCCTGGATGAGAACGATGAGGCACCGCGGTTCGCACAGTCCCAGCTGAACGTGACGCTGAACGAGAACGCCAAGGTGAACACGGTCGTCGTTTCGTTGACGGCCGTCGACCATGATCAGGGTACGAACGGGAGCATCACCTACGCCCTGCATCCGAGCGTGGAGAAAAGCTATCCGGGAGTGTTGGCGATCGATCCGGTGTCCGGTCAGCTCACCACCCGGATGGCACTCGATCGGGAACGGGTCGCGGCGTATGACATACAGATTGTGGCACGGGATCACGGTTCACCACCGCAATCATCGACCGCGACCGTACACCTACGGGTGGAGGATGCGAACGATAACAGTCCGGTGATGTACCCGCGGCAGTATTTTGTGCCACTCGCCGAAGATACACCGATCGGTAGCCGGATCGTACAGGTGACGGCGACTGATCGGGATGAGGGCGAGAATGCCGTGATCACGTACGAGATCGTGAGTGGCACTGATCAGGAGGGGCTGGTGGCGATCGATGGGAACACCGGGGTGATGACGTTGCGAGGAAATTTACAAAAATCCTCCAAACCGATCCACAAGATTACGGTGAGTTGTAGTGACCGGGGTGGCCGGCGAGCGGAACAGAACGCCATCGTCGAGATCATCAAGGAGTCGATCGTGGAGGAGTTGAGCTTCGAAGCGCCACGCTACGAGTTCCGGCTTCCGGAGGATAACGGGTTCGATCGATCACGCCAATCCAACCGGGAGGTCGGTGTGGTACGTGTGAAAGCGGCAGCCACCGGGCGAACCGTCGAGTACTCGATCGTACGCGGTGATCCGATCGATAATTTCCGCATTCACGAGCGCACGGGTGTCATCTCGACCGCGCGCCACATCGATCGGGAGCAAATGGCCAGCTTCAGTTTAATGGTGAGCGGAAGGAATGGTCTAGCGTACGGGGAGACGCTGGTCAATGTGACGATCGTGGATTTGAACGATAATGCGCCCGTCTTTCTCTACGATCACGATGAAATCCGGTTGCTCGAGAATACGGCCGTAGGACAGGAGGTGTACGTGGCGAGGGCAAAGGATGCCGACAGTGGACTCAACAGTAAGGTTACGTTCGGACTGACCAGTAATCCGGAGGGATTGTTCCGGATCGCGGAAACCACCGGTGTGCTGTACCTCAATCGGTCGATCTTCGTCGATCCCGGAACGGTGCTTTCGCTGGAGATTAGTGCAACGGACGGAGGATCACCTCCGCTGGCTTCCCGCAGTACCGTCCAGGTGATCGTAGAGGACGTGAACGATCATACGCCCGTGTTCGATCACACATCGTACGAAACGTCACTGCTGGAGTCGATGCCGGTTAATTTTCGGTTTTTCGCACTGGCCGCTTCGGATGCTGATACGGGTGCGAACGGAAAGATCTCCTACTCGATCGTGGAGGGTAACGTCGACAGTAAGTTCGGTATCTTCCCCGATGGTTTCTTGTATGTACGGAGTGCGCTCGATCGGGAGGAACGTGATTACTATTCGCTCACGGTGAGCTGTCAGGACGAGGGTCAGCCCGTGGCACGCAGCTCATCGGTGCCGGTGATCGTGCATGTGATCGACGAGAACGACAATGCACCCGAGTTCACCAACAGTACGTTCGTGTTCAGTGTGCCCGAAAACGAACCACCGGAAACGTTCGTCGGGAAGCTGATGGCGCACGATCGTGACATTGGTCGTAATGCGGAACTTATCTATACGCTGGCCCATGGTAGTGGTAGTACGGGCAGTAGTACCAGCGCCGGAAACAGCAAACAACCGGATCACGAAGATTTCACGATCGATTCACGCAACGGTTTCATCCGGACCCGGCGACCGTTCGACCGGGAAGCGCTGGTCCAGGTGACCGGCCAGGATTATCTGATGCTGGAAGCAACCGTCTCGGACAACGGTGCGGTTCGGTTACGGGATCGCGTCAAGATTAAAGTGTTCATCACGGATGTGAACGACAATGCACCGCAGTTCGTACGCGCACCGTACCGAGTGCAGATCTCGGAAGGTTCCTCGATCGGTACGCAGCTGGTGCGCGTCTACACGAACGATGCCGACGTCGGGCTGAACGGGGACGTGTTCTACTACATCGCGGACGGCAACCAGGACGAACGGTTCGCAATCGATGACTCGACGGGGCAAATTATGCTGGCACAATCGCTAGACCGCGAAACGACACCCTTCTACCGCCTGACGATCGTGGCGCACGATGCGTCGATGCAGAACCGGCTCAGTGCTTCCACTACCGTCACAATCGAGGTGCTGGACGAGAACGATGATGCACCGGAGTTCACGCAAACGCTCAGCCAAATTTCGATCATCGAAACGACACCGATCGGTATGGAATTGATCCGGTTCCGCGCCACCGACAACGATCTCGGTGCGAACGCACAGATCACGTTCTCGATTGCGGCCGGTAATCGACGGGATACGTTCGCCATCGATCCACTGTCCGGTGCGTTGTATCTGCATAAGCAGCTGGACTACGAGGATACGCAGGCGTACTCGCTGAACATTTCGGCGGCTGACGGTGGAAATCCGCGGCTCGCGACGACGATTCTGTTCGTGGTGAATGTGATCGATTCGAATGACAATCCGCCCAGCTTCCCCAATACGGCCATTGTGCGGCAGATCCGCGAGGGTATACCGCTGCACACGCCCATCGTTACCGTGACGGCGGAAGATCCGGATTCGGGCGATAACGGGAAGGTGACGTACGAGATTGCGCACCAGGATCCGGATAATCGGGTGCGCCATTTCGGTATCAATCCGGCGACGGGCGTTATCCATACGCTGCACGCGATCGATCGAGAGGCGATCGATACGTACCGGTTGACGGTGGTGGCCACGGATCAGCATCCCGATCCGGGGCAACGGTTATCGGCCGAGAAGCTCGTTACGGTGATCGTGGAGGATGTGAACGATAATGCGCCCGTGTTTGTCTCGATGAATGCCGCCATCCTGCCGCTCAAGGACGTCCGGTTGGGCATTAGTGATAATGGACCGTCGGCCACGATAATGCATGTTCACGCGGAAGATGCGGATTCGAGTTCGAATGGGCTCGTTACGTACGAGATGATCGGAGGGAATACGGATCTGTTCCAGCTGCACCGGACCACCGGTGCGATCACACTTCGTCGACCGATCGCCAAACCGGACATCCGGTATCAGCTGTCGGTGCGTGCGACCGATGAGGCGGTACAGAGTGAGCGCAAGAGCAGCGATGCGTACCTAACGATTCTCACGTCCAGTATGACAACGGCACCCGGGAATGGGCCAGTGTTTGCGAAGAAAGATCTGTCCGGCAGTGTGTCGGAGAATGAACCGATCGGAACGAGCATACTGACCGTCTCGGCGTACCTGAACTCCGTCAGTGACATCGAGTACTACGTGACGAATGTGACCGGTGGTGGCCGGCAGGTGAAGCGGCTGTTCGACATCGACACCAAGCTCGGCATCCTGTCGACGGCGGCCGAGCTGGACCGTGAATCCGGCATCGAGCATTACGACGTCGAGGTGTACGCCATTGCCGTGGGTGGTATTCCGCGGACGACCAGCACACGGGTGAGTAAGATCGGTTGACCATCGGAACCCATGATGCCCTTCCACCAACAACACCCATTTTTCCCATTCCTCTTCGGTGGCCAACGAAACAATCGAACGCCAACGGTGTTTCCAAATGCAGTCCAGCCAGCCAGTCAGCCAGCCAGCCCCCGGGTTCCATCTTTTGCGCCTTTCCTTTCTCTCTGGTGCGCTTAGCCAGGGCACACTGCACTGTGGAGTGTGTGTGTGTGCGCCAGTGTGTGCACCAGTCTGTGTGTGTGTGATAAATAATTGCAAACGAACGAGAAGATGCATAACTTGTTCAATAGCTTCTAGGCAAGCATTATGATACCAGATTATAGGTGTTTTCCAGAGGGACAAGGGCCGGACTGTGCCTTCCCTTTCTCTCTCTCTCTCTCTCTCTCTCTCTCGGTCTCTCGCTTTCGTTCTCGCTTCTTCGCTCCCCGGAGGATGGTCGTCGCACCGTCGCTTCGTCATCATCTGCGTTCTGCAGGGACGGTTCAGGCCCCGAAGGGCAACTCTAATGTAACGTCTCAAGTGTCTATGTATGATACCTGGACCCATTCCCTGCTGTTGCTGCTGCTGCTGCTGCTGGTGCTGGACCCTTTCACGCACACGTACGCACTCGGCTCGCAACGAGTTGTCCATCCTCTTTTGGGTCTTTGTTGGTTCCAACCCTTCGGCGACTGAACTCGGCGGCTGCATTCCATGAAGCATTCGATGATGATGATGCTGCTGCTGCTGCTGCCGTGCTCCAATCGTTGAAGCCATCAGAGGCCTGCGTCTCACCACACCTTGCATGGCGGAGCGAGAGCATGAAACAGCCTACAGCAAGCACGGCTACGGTGGTCATGGTGATGTTTCGGACTCACATTACACAGCTACTGGGATACGATTTTCTCGACGCACTTTTGCGAATTGTACGAGCATTTCGTTCTTATGGTTTTGGCCTTTTTGTTGCCATAATTTTCATATTTCTAGTTCCGTATAAGAAGAGAGTTTTCAATACAGAAGACACTTGGAACGTGAACATTGGAACAACTTGATCTACTAGTAGGCGTAGGCAACTTCGCTAACATACGCACTTAGCAACCACATCCCGGGCTACTATTTCAATACACACACCTGCAATGCGTGTACCTGACATGTTTGGTCGTTCGATCGACACAACACTTGCCACTTGGACTTCCGTATCCGTGAAAGCGTCACACGGAATCGTAGGATGAAAATATCGTGCAATCGAGTTACCGAGATTGAAGCATGCGCGAGTGATTTAGACGCTCCTTCTTTCGTTCTCTCTCTCTCTCTCCCTCGTTGCCACCACCACTTTCGTCCGTAATGATTTGCTAAAATGTACCGCCATTCGTCAAGCCGGGTTCCGCGGATGGAAAATCAAATCGCGATACCCTCTGCCTCTGCCCGCCCCGCGCGATTTTTTGCTCCATTCCTCCATCTCGTCTCGCGACGGCAATTCCTTCGTGGCAAACGTCGTGATCTTTCCAGCGGCTTTCTTTACCCACACCCACCCACCCAGCCAGCGAGCCAGCCAGCCAGCCAGCCTGCCTGTCGTTTGCGTCACGTTGAAATTGGCGGGTGTGTTAAGGCGAAAAACTGCGGGGAAAAGTTTGGCCACGACCACGACCGGCCACCGTTGTCAGAGTTCGGTGACTGGTGGTGACGACGACGATGGCGACGACGGAGACGGAGACGGAGACGATGATGATGATGGTGATGGCGGGGATGGTGTGTGCTGGTGCTGGGGCCAAAGATTGCTCTCCGATCGGGCAGACATTACGCTGAAACTGAAAGTGGGTACCTACCTTTAATTGAAATGTATGTATTTTCAAACTCCTCGCCGCCGCCTTCTCCTCGCGTGCACCGACCGACCGACCGACCAATTCGAGGAGTGAAAGTTGCGGTCGCATTTGGGAGTTCGTGGCCGGCAGCATGCTGATGCTCTAGCATGCTCCGCGGTCTGATACGTGGGGTCGCTTTCAGCAATCAGTTCGACGCCACTTTGTGTTGACGATTTATTCACCAAATCCTACGCACCGTTTCGCTGCCCCCGGCGTAATGGATACTTGCGCTCCCCCGGGAGTAGCGAACGAAACAACGAAACACTACGACATACGCGTACTAGAATGGTGCAACCAGTTTGCTGTAACCAGAGCACTTTGATCGAAACACTTTGATTATTCGCTCGAAAAGAGAACTTAACCCATGGTCCCGTGGTGATGATGACCAGGTCGCCAACCATTTTGTTCTTCTCCTTTTTCCCCCCCGGGTGGGGACGGTGACGACGATGACGACGACCAAGAGATCGCCATCGCCCAAATAGCCGCCATGCCGCGCGTTGCATTCCGCGCGGATGTTCTACCTAACTAACTTTACTGGCCCGCGCACAGCATTCAGCAAGGTAGAGCATATTATGAGCTGACGGTTTATGCGAAACGCTTCTTCTACTTCTTCTGCTGCTTCTTCTTCTTCTTCCGCTTCTTCCCTTCCTCTTTTGGTGTGCTCCTTTTAGTTGTGTGTCCACCGCGCGTATCATGCGAAATTCCTTCTTCTGCAAATTCAGCCCCATCGGACCATCATGGACATTCTCCTAAACGCGACAGTATTAACGACGATGAGTGATGGCATGCCGCCCGGCTCTCACCGCTTGCCACCGCTCCCTCGCCGTCGCCTCGCGTCACCTGGACCCGTCTTTTACGCCCGTCAGCTATGGCGTTTTACGAGAGTGCGCTGCGCGGAACATGTACACATCATCACCACCACCACGTCTGTTGCTGCTGTTGCTGCTGGTCGTTTGTTTGGCCGCCGAG
>NC_064874.1:89514401-89516901 GCF_943734745.1 Anopheles darlingi
CGGCGTAACCTTTTAATAATTCGAACGACACTCACTGCGGTGCGATCTCACCGCGAACGTGGCCGTATGGCCGTGGGGTTCGCCCGGTGGCTTCGAGGTTGCTTCCACTAATTCCTCTCGGCTTAAAACGTTTTTGCTGTTTGTTTGAGAGCGTCACGAAATGCTTTATTCATAACATCATTTTTCTTTTCACTCGCCGACACGACGACGACGACGACAACCAGCGGTGGGATCTTATCCTGCACGTCCGTCCGTCGGTTGGTCCGTCGGTCGGCAGGCAGCCGGGGCAGCCGGGGCCAAACCACATGCATTCACGGTGCAAGGATGAAAGATGCCAGATCGCTGCACTCGAAAGCGCTCTCGCGATTGCGCGAGCGCGCCCGGCCCGCCCGGCCCGCCCGCCGGTCGATGTGACAAAGTGCACTGCATTCTCTTGTCGCGCCGGTCGCTCGTTTCGCGACTCACTTGTTTTATTCCCCACCCCCCGGGGCCACCGAGGGGGGGTTCTCGCTTTTCGTGACTTCCGCGCGAGGAACACACTTCCTCTTCGTCTCTCCGTTTGGTTGCGTAACATAGTTTAATGAGTTTATTTTCCATTAACTCTGTTTTACTCTAATTAATTTGCTTTTTGAAGTATCTCCACCGGCGCTACGGTTAAATCCAGAACGTAAGCATCTTAGCAACGACCATCACCACAGATACTGCGATGTGAGGTCGAAATGTAAAATAATTTTAGAGAATTGTTATTTTTCCTTTAGGGCTAGATCCGTTCCTGGCGTTAAATGTGGCCAATTTCTCGGAAGGAATTCGAAGCGACTCAACCGTACTGATACCTTTTGCACTCTCTCT
The DNA here is from genome assembly GCF_943734745.1 of Anopheles darlingi. Taxonomy (NCBI): domain Eukaryota; kingdom Metazoa; phylum Arthropoda; class Insecta; order Diptera; family Culicidae; genus Anopheles; species Anopheles darlingi. The sequence continues at coordinate 89,515,251 of NC_064874.1, forward strand.
CTCTTCTCTTCCTCTCTCTCGTGCTTATCGTTCGAACGCGACTCGCTCGGTGCTCGGCGCACGCACGCTAAAAGGTGTCCGCCACCGATATCGACGAAGGCGCTAATGGACGCATACGCTTCTCGATAGCGGCCGGCGACGACAATCGGGACTTTACCATCAGCGAGGACAGCGGTGTGGTTCGGGTGGCGAAAAATCTCAACTTCGAGCGCAAATCCCTCTACACGATCACGGTGCGTGCGGAGGATTGCGCCGGCGACACCGACGGTGGTGCGGAGGTGCGCTTCGATACCGCCCGCCTATCAATCACCATTACCGATATCAACGACAATCCGCCAACCTTTCTCGATTCGCCGTATCTTGCCTACATCATGGAGAACGTCATCCCACCGAACGGTGGCTACGTCATTACGGTGCGGGCGTACGATGCCGATTCGCCGCCCTTCAACTCGCAGGTTCGCTACTTCCTCAAGGAGGGAGACACGGATTACTTCAAGATCAACGCCTCGACCGGCGAGATCTCGCTGCTCCGCGCCCTAGACCGGGAGCTGCAGGAGGAGTACATTCTCACCTTGGTCGCCATGGATACCGGTAAGTTTCAAACACACACCTCGCCAAGCCAAGTACTACTTGGATACTTTTCGATCTTTTTTCGCTTTCGTTTTGTACCTTTAAAAAATCACAGAAGTCGCCATCATTTCCAGTTTGATTAGTTTCCCCTCGTTACGTCCAATTGATCCTTTGCTACTCTTTTTTTTGACTATGAAAATATGGATGCCACGTCGGGGAAATGCAATTTTCCACGCCAAGAATATCGACACAATCGCTCTGAAAATACTTGCGATGAAAGGAGACGAAGCTGCACACCCTGGACCACCAGGTCAAACCTTCCGAAGCCGCATTCCATTGTTCTCCCGCTCTTCTGCTACGGAGCTGATAAGAAGAGATCAGAGAAAATGCGGCGCTAAAGCATTAAAACATAATATTGATTTTTCTCGAGTTCATCGTGAAAGGTCGAACCGGCTGGAATGTTCCCATGGTTTTGGACTACTAGATGCCCAAACAGTTATGGGCCGTCCCTATGATGGTGACACATAATTTTCGGTAATACGCCGGAGAAGCGACTGTTCCGTCAGCAATTGCGTTTTCTCCCTTCCGCTTGAAATGCGACCATCATTAAGCACCGACCGACCGAACCACGGTCCAGTCCGAATTGGCCCATTTTAGTGGTGGTGCTGGAGCTCGAATGCTCGAAGCTGCGATGGCGACGACGACGACGACCGCGATCACGGCGACGGCGACAGCGTGTGGGATTCACCAACGTGGCGTATTATAAGCGACGCGGACGCCATCCTCAGCATACGTATACACGAAGCGAAGCAGAAGGCGATCTAGAAGCGAAGAGGAATCGCGCCTAGCCCTGCGTGCCTGCGTGTGTGCGTGTGTGTGTGTGCCCGCGTGTGTATGTATATATAACTGGAAACATTTTATTACCTCGGGCTATAAATACTTCATCTGCATAAAGCTTGAAATTTGTGGAAGGCAACTCGCCACGGCACGCCTCGCGCCGCCACCGCTCTACCACCACCACCGCCACCACCGCCGAAAAAAACAGAAGAAAAGAAAACATTTCAGCTGTTTCCAGCCAGTC
>NC_064874.1:89519401-89521901 GCF_943734745.1 Anopheles darlingi
CATGTTCTCGATCGATCCGGCCACTGGGGAGCTGTTTAGCAAACGGCGGATCCACTACAAACACACCCAGATGTTCCCGTCGCCGGAGAACATGTTCAGCTTGACGGTGCTGGCCACGGACAACGGGAAACCCCCGATGTACACCGAGTGTCTCGTGAACGTGAACATTGTCGATGCAAACAACAATCCACCGGTGTTCTCGCAGACCTCCTACCTGGCACCGGCACCGAAGGGAGCCACCGTTGGCCAACGGATACTGCAGTTGATCGCGAAAGATGAGCTGGATTTCGGAGTGAACGCGGAGATCGAGTATCAGGTGATGGGCGGCAATGGATCGAGCCGGTTCGCCGTGAACAAGCTCGATGGTTGGGTCGTCGTTAGTGGAATGCTGAACGAGACACCCGGTACGGTATACACGCTGAATGTGCGTGCCGTCGATCGCGGTGTACCACCGCAGCAGGATGAGGTCACGGTTACGATCATTGTGACCGGTGTGAACAACTTCGCACCGGTCTTCCAGAGTCCTTCCTATCAGGTGATCGTACCGGAGAATGAACCCGTCGGTTCGACGATACTGACCGTCAGTGCACCGGACAATGATGATGGACCGAACGGTATGGTGCACTACTCGATACTGGCCGGTAATGAGCGGAATGATTTCTCCGTCCACACCGTTACCGGTGCGATCGTTATACGGCAACCGCTGGACTACGATCTGGTACAGCTGTACCAGCTAAACATTTCAGCCGAAGATCTGGGCTACAAATCGAAGAAATCGATCGCTCTCGTTACGATCACGCTGACGGACATCAACGATAATGCACCGTACTTCAATCAGTCGTTATACAATGCGTACATCGCAGAAAACTCTCCCGCCAGCTCGTTCGTCTATCGGGCGTTAGCACACGATCGTGACTCACCGAAGAACGCCATCATCGTGTACTCGATCACCGGTGGTACCGGGAAGGAACTGTTCACGATCGAGCCCGGTACCGGGGTGATCAGTTCGCGGACAACCTTCGATTACGAGGAACAAGATCGCTATACGCTGATCGTCGGTGCAGCCAATCCGGATTCGGTGATGCGCAACGAAACGAAAGTGATCGTACACATTACGGGAGTGAACGAGTACTACCCGAAGTTCGTCCAGCCCGTATTCCACTTCGATGTGTCGGAGTCGGCCGAGATCGGTTCGAGTGTTGGTAGTATTCAGGCGACCGATAAGGATGCGGGAGAGGACGGTAAGGTGTACTATCTGCTGGTCGGGTCGAGCAACGACAAAGGCTTCAGCATACACGCCGACACCGGCGTGATCGTCGTGTCACGGAATCTTGATCGTGAAACGCAATCCCGCGTCGTGCTGACGGTGCTGGCGAAGAACTACGGTGGTATCCGGGGTAATGACACCGATGAGGCGCAGGTCATCATCTCGATCCAGGATGGAAACGATCCCCCGGAATTTCTGCTCGATCTGTACGAAACGACGATCTCGGAAGGTGATCCACCCGGTACGAAGGTACCGGTCACGGTCAAGGCAATCGACAAGGATGTACGGCCACAGAACAATCAATTCAGCTACAGCATCATCGGTGGTAACAATGATCACTCGTTTAAGATCGATCCACAGTCCGGACAGATCGAAACGGCACGGTTGCTCGATCGCGAGAAGATCCCCGTCCACAAGCTGATCGTAGGAGCGATTGATACGGGTGTACCACCACAAACGGGGACCACACTCGTCCAGATCACGCTCTCGGACATCAACGACAATGGACCGACGTTCGAGGCGAACGATACGATCGGGTCAGTGCTAGAGAATGAACCTCCGAATACCGTCGTCATGACGCTTAGTGCTAGCGATCCGGATCTACCACCGAATGGAGCACCCTTCACGTACCATCTCGTCGGTGGACGGCACAAATCCTTCTTCACGCTCGAGAAGCACACCGGAGTGCTGCGAACGGTGCGATCGATCGATCGCGAAACCACAGCTCAGCTCGAACTGCTCGTCGAGGTGGAAGATAATGGCAGCCCACGGATGCGCACTCAGCACACGATCCTGGTGAACGTGATCGATCAGAACGATAGTCCATCGACACCACGGATCGCCCATGTGCTGGTGTACGTGTTTAATGGTATTCCCCGTGGTGACATTGCCAACGTACACCCGAACGATCCCGATCTGAACAGTGACTATCGGTGTAAGATCGTGAGCGATCTCAACAAGCAACCGGTGACGGCCTTCACGATCAGCAGCGGGTGTCTATTGCGACCGACGAGTGTCGCGACAGTGGCCACTTCCGTCTCCGGGCAACCCGGTGGTGGTGGTGGTGCCGCTGCCGGTTATACGTTCCTCGTGTCCGGTAACGATGGTAAACACTCGGATGTTATCTCGACCGTTTCGGTGGAGTTCCTACACTTTGACAACAGCACCGTCGAGAGCTCGATCACGATCGCACTGGCCAACGTGAGCAGCGGCGTCTTTCTGGCCAACTACTAT
>NC_064874.1:89526901-89579401 GCF_943734745.1 Anopheles darlingi
AATGTTGTAAAACGGAAAACTGTTATGAGACTGGACTTTTATTCTTAGCGACTCGTTTTTAACCCCCCGCGCCGGAACGCCGCCCGAGCGTTTCTTATTTTTAGGCTTAATAGCGCGCGCGCCCGCCCTTCCCTGCCCATGTTCGGTTTTTGTTTTATTAAAAAGTTTTGCGCATATTATTTTCGGCCCCATGAAAACCCACCCACTTGCCCCGGAACTCCCGGAACCCCCCTTTGAAGCGGTCATCACTCAGGTAGAGAGAACGGGGGGGAAGGCACCGGAGGGGGGGAGTGTTGGGAGTTTTAAAATAGAGAGTGACTCGGACTCGCCATGCGGCATCGCATCAAATGGCAAAGCAAAAATCAATCCACATGACATCATTTTTCTCGAAATAAAATCTTAATCTAAACTGTAAACGATGTGTTCGCTCTGTTCGCCCGTTCTGTTCTGTTCGGTGCCCTATCCCTAGATCCGAATCCGAATGCTATAAATTTGTGTCACTTTCAGGAGTCTCGCGGATTGCACTGCACCAACCACGTGCACGGAGCGACGAACGCTGCACTCATTAGCGGACGATTGTTGCAGCTGCACTGAGAGCACTGAGTCAGGGGTCCCGAAATCAATGGCCCGGCTCTGGCCGATGTGGAAGTAGGTCGCCGTCGGACCGTCGGACCGTCAGACCGTCGGACCGCCGGACCGCCCGGACGGGACCGGAATTCGGTCTCTATGGCGGTTGGACACCACAACACAAAACGGGACACCGTCGCGGTCGCTGCTAGCGGTGTATTTGAATGACCAACCCGGTGGGCCGGCGCATGCCCGCGCGTAGGAAGTGTGGCATCGATGGCGATGCCTTAGTAGTAAATACTTTCACAGACACACGCCACGCCTGGACGCGTCCTGTTCCTACGTGTTGGTTGCTTTGGGTCAGTATCAAGTGACGGCTGGTGCGGTTCGGTTCTCGGGGCTCCCAGGAATGTCCTTTTACGAGTGCGCGACATTGTTTGCTTACGAGGTGCTGCTGCTGCTGGTGGTGCGTTGAGTGTCTGCACAGGTGTGGTCACGTTGGATATGTTTTTCCGGCGTGCATTTGCGAAGGGCACCAGTGGTCATTCATCGAACGGTGCCAGCAGTTCTTCGGGAAGTGGTGGTGGTGGTGGTGGCGAAACCGGAGCCGCAAGGATGTCGTCGAGTGTTCCGACGGAATCACCGGCCCGCTATCGGCGGGCACTGAACGTCGAGAATAACCATCGGGTGCTGTCGGTGTTGCAGCTGACTCCGCTCTGGGAGTACATTATACGCAACAATGAGCTACCGGTGGGGTTGAACATGAACGAGCTGTTTCGCGAGTTCCTGGAGCGGTTGCATGATCCCGAGTTTCAGGTCCGCCAGCACGCACTGCGCGTGCTGATCGACGTGATCATTGTGCTGCGTGACGAAACGGACGTTTACTTTGCCCCGTTGCTGCCACCGATCATTGACAATCTTGGCCATCCTTCACCGGCCGTTCGGAAGGGTGCACTGGACGTGCTGAAGGTGTACATCGCGCAAACCAAGCTACCGGAAACGGTGATGCTCGAGATCATGAACTATGGGATGGATCGCAATCCGAAGGATCCGCTCAGCAGTCGGTACATCGTGGGTGTGATGCTTGCGCTGCCCTCCCTCATACAGCCCGCCATTCTGACGGCCAAACGGACCTTCATCTTGCGTGCGGTCATCAATGCGCTCGGCAGCAAAATGGTACAAATCACCTACCAGGAGATAGCGTTGAAGATTCTGCTGAAAATCAAGAACACGATCGGTTCGCGTGAGTTCTACGAGTGCATTTCCGTGGCGTACCGGCGTGATTTCGATCTACTGTGCAACGTGTACGGGTTGCCCAATCCTCCCAAGAGCCCACGGCGCGATGTGACGTCGATGACGCCGGTAGCGACCCCGTCAGCGGCTGATGGTTCGATTGTGAAAACGTGGAAACCCCACCTACCACCGGGTGTCGTTTCTCAGCCCCCGCAACAACCGCTCTCCCCGAAGGCACAACGCTGGAAATCGGGTAGCCAAGGGGATCTATCACGCACAACGATGTACGAACCGGCGGCTGTCGCCCTTACCGGACGTCCCGGGTTGACCCACGATTATGCCCTCACCAAAACGCCCACCGGGGCACCGATGCTGAGGCGCGTTAGCCTCGAGAAAATCGACGACTCAAAGGTTATCCTCGAGACGGAGATCAAGATCAACAAGGAATCGGTTACGATGCGCATCCTGGAGGCGCAGGAGGGGAACACCGATCAAAACGGGAACTCCAACTCGTACAGCGAGGAAAGCGATGAGGATAATGCCAACAAGCGGTTCGGTGTGGTGCGTGTACTGACCGACAGTGAGCTGGAGGATAGTGTAACGGTGAAATCGATCGGTGGTACATCGTCCACCTCCTACCACGAACCGCCGATGCTCGGTGATGATGATCCCGATGATCTGCCGCTCTCGTCCGACATGGACTACGTACGGCGGACACCGCGACGTGTACGATTTGGGGGGGAAATTGTGAAAATGCGTACCCCGGACAGTGACACCTTCGATCAGAGTGATCAGGACGCTCTCGGTGGTTCGCAGACATCCAACTCGAGCATGATTACCTCACTGACCACGACGACAACGTCGGGGACGCCGGGAACGAACCACACGATGCACGGTAGCATGGCAACGCAACCATCCTCGACCACACCGAGCTCGATGCCATCGTTGCGTTCCTCGCTGAAATCCGCATCATCGATCAGTGAGCGAACCGCAAGTGCGACCTCGAGGGCGGCCATGATGCGTCGACAGTACTCGCAATCCGCTGACACGGAACGATCGTATCACTCCTCGCACGGTACCGGCATGTTCCTCAGCTCATCCGAGTACAGTAACACCGGGAAGGACCGGACGCACCTGGAAATGGAGAATGATACATCCTTTGTCAGCTCACTGCTGGAAGATGGACATGATGTGTCCGATAGGGAGGATAGCAATGAGCGGTTACCGAGTGACACTACGCCAGCCACGGAACCACCATCGACATCGAGCCGTCCAAAGTCATCGCACACGGTGAGGTCAGCTAAACCACAGAACGCAGCCAGGACACCTTCAACACCACCACCACCTGCAGCACCACAAGCACCGGTGGCGGTTTCGGTTAAGACGGAGCAACCGGAAGTAACAGTGAAGCAACCGCAACACCCCGAAACACCCGACAATCATAGCCAGCCGGTGGTACCAGTGCCGGCGGAACCAGTACCGGAACCGCTGCCGAATGCCAGCTCGCTTTTGGCCGATAAGATCGAAGAAGTGAAGCAAGCGATCCAGGGCATCGAGAACAAGATTAACAATGTCGTGCTGAAGAAGGCCGAGTCCGTGGACATGGTGCCGGGTGGCCGGTCGGCCGCACAAACGGCACACAAACTGGAGCCAACGCTTTCGCTCGAGGTACTCCTGAAGACGACCAACGCGGACACGGCCGACAACTTGGAGCAGAGCCCGTTGCAGGAAGAGCAAAACCAAAAGGACTACACCAAGGAGCTGAACATTGAGATACCGAGGGAGGAGAAGCTTCAGAATGCGCCCCCGTCACTGGGCAAATCGCCAAGTAAGTCACCGAGAAAGTCTCCCAGCAAATCGCCGGCCAAGGTCAAGTCAACGAAACCCGTACGATCAGGCATTCCCCGGCTCAACACTATGCCATCGCCCAAGACGATGCGAAAGGCTGCACAGAGTGGGGCGAGCAGGGGAGGTGACACTAAGAACCAGCTTACACCTCACGCTCATGAGAGCACGCTGTCCAGCGAGGAGCGGGGCCGTTCACGGTTACGTAGCCGTTCCGCGACGTCCATTAACCTGAAGCCACGTAGTGTCTACGTGAGCCCTTCGTCCCTGAGTCCCGCACCGCATAGTGGCATCGAGATCATGCACAATCTCCTGAGAAGCCCCTCTACGTCGCCACACAGAAGTCGACGGAAAACCGGCGGATCGGCCAACAGTAACAAGTCCGGTGACAGGATTAGCCGGACTGCATCAGCAGGGAGTGATACGAACAATAACCAGCTAATGAGCACGGACACCGGTGGTGGTGATGGGCGTAGTGATAAGTGTATCAGCGTCAACGAGGATGACATCTATGATGTGTTCGGGAAAACGATTGCAACGCAGACATCGGTTGATGAAATTTCGGATCCGTTTCTGCCCTTCAGTCGAACCCCTTCCTGGGTAACGGTTACGAACGAGGAACGTCAACGGTACTCCAACGGTACACACAATGGCAACATCATCCTGGAGAGTGGCCCTCGCAAGGAACCAAATCCTGTCAGCACCGTGGATGTGGATAGTGGTCTGCTGCAAAGCTCGGAAGTTTCGGCGCGATCCGCTTCACCCAAACCGCAAGCAGCCGATTCGCAGTCGAAGATCATCACCTCCTGGGAGGACTTGGGCATCGTTGACCGGCTCACGCTGTTCCAGTTAAAAAGTGGCGTAAGTTTCTCGAGTTCGTCTTTGTGTTGGCTCGCGAACTATCGCGCTACAAGTAGTGCTCCTACATACGCCAGTCAGTTGGGCCAGTATCTAGATCAGCCAAAGAACCAGAAAGAAATGGTGGCGACGATGGCGATGAAGAAAATGCGGCCCCTATTAGGACCCCTCGTCCCCTTTCCCTTCCAATTTTCTCGGCAACGGCAAAGCTCGTCTAAGCGTCTTGACCTCCTTCCTGGGGCAATTTACACAGAAATTGAAAACCCGGCCGACAATGGCCGTGTAGCGCGGTAGCGGAAGGGAGCGAATGGGTACCAGCATGGCACGAAGAGTAAACCGTGACGCCAGGATCGACCAAAGAAGGATCCAAAGAATGGCGGAGAGGAAGGGGGACTCAAAAGTACGCCTCGTGGGAAAGAGAGTTATGTCGCTCCGAAAAAAAAAAAGCTTCAACCAAGTCCCTTCCATGAAGAATGGTTTACTAGTAGCCACCGCCAGGACTGCCAATCCTGCCTGCCAGACCTCACGCCTCTCAGTAACACCACGCAGTGTACGGTTGTCCGAGTGACCCTCATTTGTGTGGACTGCCCGCTGTGGGCTTGATTTTCTTCGTGAGTCGCAGTAAGCCTCGCCTGCTGTTGCTGCATGATGATTTACACCGAAAAGCGGTGTTTAATATCCAAGTAGCCACGCGTCTAGTGGACAAATTGGAAATGACGTCACGTTTGACGCGGCATTGCGACACACCGTGCCGTGTACTTTAAGTTTTGTTTTCATTGTTTAAATTAAGGATAAGCATTTTTAAAGGGACCTATTAACTACGTTTGACAGAAATTAACTAAATCGTAATCGTCGCATCTGCTTCGGCTCCCGTTTGGCAGTGCTTTGAGATGGTGTTGAAAGTTGTTGTATATAATCTCTTTATTATTGTACGTTCTGCTACGCATCTTTATCACACCGAAACTACTTAAAAACGTAGCTCCTTGTGCTGCTTGTGGCTTTATAATTTTCGACGATTGCTAGACACCATGCTGCCCTGCTTGCTCGCAGAACAGATGGAAATATTTTTGCCAAATGATCGAATGTAACAAAAAAAACATTTTCCCTCATCTTTTTCATGCGAAAAATGAGATTTGGAAATTTTCTGACAAAAAAAAATGACGAAGTTATTTGGCTCAAAATTTTCAAGCCAAAAGGTTTTGCTAATTTGGCGCATGATGTGACGCTTTGTTTTAAACCTAAAGTGTTAATTAAGCTCCAGTTCAAAGAGCTCCCGAAAAAGGGTCAACGCATTTAAAAAATCACATACTGTGTGGAGCTAGCGTTGGTGGGTCCACCTCGAGGCCTCAATCTAGCGAAAAAGGAGCACAGCATTGCGTGTGTTTGGTTGGTTTCGTGGGCCCGTGCCTTACCTATATACATGTCATTTTCCTACTTTCCTCTTCACTTCGGGTTCGGACTTTCTTGGCCGACACTGCCTGCGACTGCCGATGTCGACTGCCGGCGACTACCGCCCTTATGATGGCTTATCGGCAATGTCCGGTTTTTCTCATTACTGTGTGGCCGGTCTACTTATGAACTAGTCGATATTCTTTCCACTCCGTTTTTAGTAGGAGAGTCTGCGCATATCCCTCCCAAGCTCAGCGCCAATGAGAACAGCGTCTAAGAATGTCTCGTAGCGCCTTGGGGGGGCATCAGCAGCAGCAGCAAGAGCAGCGCTCGAGCTTATCGGTGTTAGACTTGACCTTTCACTCTCTCCTACTCACAATCCTTTATCTCGGGCATGGCGCCCGGTCTCTCGTTTTCTCTTTCTCTCCTGTTACATTTCTTATGTTCAACACCTCCAAGAGACGTCCTCCTTCTCCAAGACAAATCAAAAACGGTGTCAACGTACTAAATCTTTCTCTGCTGCTGCTGGCGCATGGAAATGGGCGCCCGATCTTACTTGCAGGACTTTCCCTCTTTTCGTTCTGATTTTCCGACGAAAATTCTTAATGACTTGCTTTCGTGCCATTGTGTGTTACTTTTCCACCACATCGGCACACCTCACTCCCTTCCTCCCCCCTCTTCTCTGGCACTGGTTATCGGCTGGTGACCATTCCTTATTCTACCGTACCTGCTACGAACCAGCGAGTTCGGCCACCGGCAATGTTCTAGAATGCTGGGTGGGTTTTTTGTATTGTTTTTAGGTTAGTGCGTACTACCTGACACCCCACCGGCGAGGGCACGTCGACTGGTGGACGTTCGCGAATTGGAGGTTCAGTAGCTCTCCTTGAACCGGCCGGATAAGGTTGCCGGTAGTGTGCGCTCAGACCGACCGTGGCCGTGTACGCGGGTGCCGTATTGCCGAGTGATGTGAGGTGGAATCACTCTCCACATCATTGAAGTGTTATCAGACATTTTGTGAACAGGCACTGCTGGTTACCTCGGAAGGGTATAGATAATAACCAAGTGCAGTAATAGTGAGACAACCAGGAGGGCCTTAAAAATGCGCAACGTAAATTAAATTTAAATTCAAATGCCCAACACTGGTGGTTGCTTAACGGAGAACGTTTCTTTTACGGGATGTGCCTTTCAGGATTGGCGACAACGATCACAAGGTTTCAATAGCATCGAGGAAGCCCTTAAATCTTCCGACAACTTAGCGAAAGTGCAACCGTACCTCGAATCCCTGCTGCGGACGCTGTTATCGTCGGAACGGAATCCTGATGTCATCGATGATAAGGTGCGGATGCTAGTAAACCTGGTGTCCCGTTTACCGCTGGAGAACCTGGAAGACCGCGTTGGGCAAATCATGACCGGCCTATGCCGACAGGGAGGTGCCGGTAGCAATACCGTAGCGAAGGCACTGATGCAACGCCTTCCTACCGCGGCCATCGTACAGCGGCTCCTATCGGATGAGTTCCTGCATGCCAAAAGCTCGAAGGCAAGCGGTGGATTGCGGATTGCTCGCAAGCTCTGTGGTTCTATAATCGTACTCTTCTCCTTTACAGTTTCGCGAGAATGTCCTGCAAACGGTCCTGTTTGCCTTAATGACGTTTCCCAGCAGTTACTTTGACATCAAAACCCTCATTTCACGGGCAACGGAAGCTGCCCTGGATAGCAAAAAGCGTTGCCGCCATGTAAGCAGGATTTATGGATTTTTGGGCCACAAGAAAAAGGCGATGGGCACTAGTAATTCCTCGGTTCCATTTATTTTTTTGTTCTGTGTTCTTTTCCAGGCTGCACTGGACGTTTTGGCTGTGCTGGGACAAATTAGTTCGCCTAAATTGGTTCTAGACGTGGTCTGTTCCGCTGTCGGTATTCGCCCTGAGGGTAATCATCTAATCACGGCCGTCAAGGCAAGACTGGCCCGAAAGCAGCTTCCCTTTGTCGGTCCGGACGGGAGCGTCGAGTATGCGGTCAAGGTTCCGTCCAATCGAGCCAACGCAGTTATCATGTTCGGTGCCGACGTCGACTGGATCGAGGCCGGCAGTGGATCGGCTTCTCCAACATTCCATCGGCCCAGTGCCTCCGGTAGAAGCAAATATCCTAGCTTTCAGATCGAAAACAAACCGTTAGACCAGTGAGTGTTAGCTTCCGGTTATCCTGGTATCTGTTATTGCGTTAATAATAAGTGGTTTTAATTGATTTTTCTCAGGAAACCCAGCTTCAAAATATTTGATGACGTTAAACAGCCGATTGAATCGTCTAAAGTTACAACCTCTGGATGGACTTCCAAAATACCGACCTCTTACTCGGTGAGTTTCATGAAATCTTTTTAGCGTACCTTTTCGAAACAATTTTACAATGTACCTGATTGGTTTTTTGTTCCTTTTTGACCAATGCAGAATAATTACCTACCAACAAGCCAAGCCAATGGTAAGCGAGAATAGTATGGCATCTTGTACAACTTTCTGAATCCTCATTTTCTTTCTGCTTTTGTCTGTTCAGCTTCCCGATCTTCTCTGTATGGCAATGGACAAGCTGCTCGCTCCGACATGATTCCATCCAGCATACCACAGATGGTGAATGGAAAATACTCCCGATACACTTCAAAGTAATAATGATAACCCCAGTTTCATTGAACGGATCCTTTCACATGTACAACTATTATGTATCTATTGGCAGGCTTCCTGAAATGGATCAAAGGTTCATTTCTAAGACCATGCTGAACAAAAACATCAACCCGTATGAGATGAGAACACCGCGCGCCAAGCTGTACTCACGCAATAGCGATGGTTTCATGAGCGATACAATCGGTACGTTTATTTTTTTATTGTTCCACCCAAAATTGCGATTAATTGTCGATATAATGACTCCTTTTAAATATCGAAACAAATATTCACCATATGACTCCTTTCTATCTATTACAGCTAGTGCCAATAAGCAAGTGCATACGGATGTACGACCCTCAACTGATCCCATTGTCGAGCATGATGGTTTACGGCAATTGAAGGGTGGAATGCGGTGCTACAATCCTAACCAACTATCAAGGTAAGTTATATTGAGTTGTTTAGTTTATCTTAATAATTTATTTATTTTTTTGTTAATAAAAAACTCTATTAATCCTGTATAATTAAGTGTAAATTGCGGTTACTTGCTTAATATGTTTTGCTGATTAGGTCATCCCTTTTAAATCCTAATAATTATAGCCTTAGGTATTGGCGTGCTTCTTTACAAAAAATGAATAACTGATTTCCATTTCTTTTGAGTAATACTTATCATCAGAATTCCTCTACTGATGACAGCTTTTAATGGGCAGTTTGTCACGGAGGGTGCTTGAAAAGTTTATCATCTCCTCCCTGTTCGACCTCTTCTATCGATTTGAATGGTTTGAACGGTTTGTCTGAGTGGTCGTTCTTGTTAAAACATTCCTCACGCAATCTACCGATTGACCTTGAAAAACTTTACGATAATTATTCTAATCTTATCAAGGAGCGTCATTCGGGTTCAGAATCTTCATTCCCTACCGTGTGTAAGGCTAGGGAAGTGCAATAATAATTTTAATGAAACACTCAAGTCAATGCCCCTCAAATAGACCATGTTTCACAATTCGAAGGTGCAGTTACTCCACGGAAATCATGCCAAATATGCCCCGAATCGGGTGGTCCATTTTCAAGGTGAATGTGGTTCCTTCACTGACGAATGGTACGAACCTTAACGGTAACATGCTGAATAACGTTAATCGTCATAAATCAAACTTAGCTACACCGAACCGCGAAGCTTGAAGCCAAAGGGAAAATAGCCAATGATACAGTTGCCAACGACAACACCTGTACCAATCATAGCACTAGCCTCCACCTGCATACACCCTCATTTGAATCGTGCAGAAGGAAAGGTGTTTGAAAGGACAATGAAGTTCTTTTCAAGGTATTATACTTATACCTGAGACCGCTTTCGGCTTTGATAAAAGAAACAAGGACCCCATGCTGCTACCCCCACACCCCGCACCCCCTGCCACCTGCCATATCCTATCGATGCCCTCGAACAACACCACCTTCCCGTAGGTGATAGGAATGTGCGTCTTACTAGCCAGCTATATAGCTCATGTAGCTAGCGACCACGTCGTTCGCTCCCTGGCGTATCCTGTGCCAACCAATACTACGGAACGTTGATATAAACAAACCTACCACCCCCCAACATAACCGAGGCATTTTCTTCCAGGGAAATTAGCCGTCGCTGAACGTACACATTCAAACACCGGTATTTATACCACCAGGATACACGATCCGTTTCACTCAAAGAAAACAGTGGTCGCGTTTACACGTCCCTTCCCCCCTGGCGGTGGTCTCACTCGGTGGTTTTACTTCGTGCTTCGGGCTTATCAACGGTCACGAGAGAGAGAGAACTGACCACTGGCCAGGATTGAAGTTAAAGTGTAAAGGCAAGGCAGGCAGGGCAGGCGCTAGTTTTCGAGCGTTGGCAATAATCGATGTGCAAGCTTGGTAGCTCGCTATAGTTCGACATACATCGCGGTGCTGCTGACGAATCGCAAGTGGAACACCGAGACTGAGAAAGTAGGGCGCCAAATAGCTCCTTCGGCAGAATTGTGTCCTGCCCCTGCGTGTGTGTCCTGGTGAAGGTGATAGAATGGTGCGGACTGATGTCTGCGTGACCACTGGCTTGGACTTGGTGCTGGTGGACTTCTACGTACGTTCGGTGGCACTGTGCTCGTTAGTGACCCACTAGTACCACTCGCTAGCTCTCGCATGGTTGACCACAGTGTTCGCTACCCAGTGAACCCAAGCTTGCGCCATACGCCATATTATGTTTGTGAAGTACGTTTTTCCAACTTACAATCGGTTTTGCGGATACTGCCTCGGACACTGCCTCCCGGAGGAGATCCATGACGATCGGCCAGCAGCAGGAGCAGCAGCAGCAGCAGTACCGGGCATTCCCAGTGCTAGTGACCTAGTGACAGTGTGTGGCAACAACAATAATTCTAAAATTGAAGCAATGAAATCTTGTGAAACCGACCCGATGGGGAACGGGACTACAGCCGAGGTGTCGGATGATAGGCAGAGTCTGTTCCGCAACCTTTCCCGAACTCATCCCGACCTTGTGCAACTGTGCCAGTGGTGTATCCGGTGGCGAAAGAGCATGACAACGGATGGGCATGACCGCACGGAACCGGTAAAGTGCAGCGAGCTGACGGAAATAACCAACGTGGTACCGTTTCCCTCCAATACCGTGTTCGAGACACCTTTAAAGCAGTTTACCGCGCTTGACTGTGATACGCAGGAGGAGGCAGTACCCTGTCCTGACAGCGAGGACTCCCAGAAATCTGCGAACGGTCGCAGCACTTCAACGGTGGCCAGCGACGTTTTACTTGTTGTCGATTACGGCACTGAAGTGTAAATTAAAAGTTTCTCCTTTCGCATTCTATCTAATCTATCGCCTGCCTGCACAAGCTTTAGTTTTCTGGGCCACTCTGGGGTTTGCACGTGCCATATTTATTTTGACTTTAGACGATACACGGAATAAGGATAAAGTAGAAAGCACGAAAAGGAATTCAAGTCCCTCTAAGTAGAGTGCAAGGAAGATGTTACATGTTTTCCAGCTATACCCTAGTCCACGTGTTCAGCGTTCGGTGTAAAACGGTTTTACGGTTTTGTTAAGACCTTCATGTAATGTGTTCTTTCTTCGGTTCTCTTTTCCTTGGGCTACTTCTGTCCCCTTAGCAAACAACCATCGATGGCGCATGTGCAGAAGCAGGATGGAATGATGATGGATCAACGCTCCAACGGTAGCAGCTATTCGCCCAGCAAATCCTACAATCACAGCGGCAACGGAAGTGCGAATGCTGCTGGTGGTGGCGGTGGTGGTACCCCGCACCGATCGCGTTTCCTTGAGGATGGGCAACACCAACAGATGCCCGGCGGTATCAATCAAGAGAGCTACATCATCCACCGCGACGAGCAGTACGATAGCGAGCAGGACGAGAACTCCAGCAACGATTCGACCTCCACGAGGATTATATCGAACAGCGTTTTTAATTTCAGCGCCGCACGCGATAGGGATCAGCAGCAACAGCAGCAGCAGCTCGCCATCGCTTCTGCTGGTCAGTCCAGTCGTCCACCCTCATCGCGGTCTGCCCTCTCGAGGCCACAATCCGTCGCAAGCACACACAAGTCCTTGAGTTCCGGCACCCTTAACCGGCAGCAGCCGAATGGGGAAGGGGGAAGACATTCTCGTACCAGCATTCGCTCTTACAGCAGCACCTCCATCATGAAGCAACGATCGGAGGATAACGTTTCGGTCCATTCCCATCGATCCGGTACGTTTCACACGGAGATTGATGGTATCAGCTCGAATCAAGTTCAGTATGAGTCTGATTACGACGAGGAGGATGTCACGCGATCGAGGGTCGAAGATAACAGCAACGAAGCGGCAGGCTCAAGGGGTGCATCCCCGGCAAGACGCACCGGAACACCAAAGCGCTATCCAACGCCCAGTCCGACGCCACTGCGCGGTTCTTATGATGATGAACGGCATGACGATCAGGCAGAAGAAGGATACGAAGAAGAGGAGGATGAAGAGGAAGAGGACCCAATGGAGATGGCAAGGATTCGGCCAAAGAGCCGTGTACAATCAGCTAGCGAGGGGAATCTGTTGGCACACAGTATGGAGCTCGAGCACGAAATGATGCCACCACCGGCCGTCGTCGTCGCTCCGGAAAAGAAAATCATCCGTCGGCCGTTCCTGGAGCGACGTACCAGTAAGGTGGCGCCGGTCAAGGAAGTCGTATCAGGAGTGAGGGCGAAAAGTAAAATGAATGAAGTAATGTTCCAGAAGACGCTCCGCAAGTTCGACAAACCGAAGGATGCGCTCAACAACTGTTTAACGCATCTGGAGAGTCCTAACTGGGAGCAAAACATTAGTGGGCTACAGTTTTTCGTTCGGCTTATTCGGCACCACCCGGAAGTGATCGATCAGCAGATCCACCTGCTGTCCGTGGCATTGTCCAAGCAGGTGCGCAATCTGCGCTCGCAGGTGGCACGCACGGCGTGCCAGGCATCGGCCGAGTTCTTCTCCACCCATCGGCGGTGCATTGAAGGGGAGGCAGAGGATATCGCAACCCACTTGCTGCACCGGACGGCGGACACCAACAAATTCCTGCGGGCCGATGCAACGCATGCGCTAGAATCGATGTGCGACAATTTATCGACGACCAAAGTGGTGCACATCATTTCGTTCAAGGGAGCCACGCATCAAAACGCGGTCGTCCGGACGACGGCGGCCAAGCTGCTAGACAAGATCGTGCGGCAAGTGGGCAGCGAAAAGGTGTTCACTCTACCGAAGGAGACGCGCGATAAATTGATCCTCACGGGAGCGAATCTTCTGCTCGAAGGTTCGCTTGAGACGCGAAACTACACTAAAAGTATGTTCAAGCAATTGTCCGACCATCCTCACTACAACAAAGTATTATTGGAGGTGATACCGCCGCGAACGTATAGGAATATAGAGAAATCCCTGAATAGCATACGGCAGATGTCCTAAAAGACGCTCCGGGGATTCCCTGGGGGACGCCCTCATCCTAATCAGCAGATATGAAATAGTTTCTTCTACCTACATCTTGACTCCCCACAGCATGGTTCGTGCTTCTGATAGAAACCAATATTTGTAAAACGAATTGATGTAATAAAAATATCTCATTAATGAAATGATCTATCGTGGCAGCGTTTTGCAATCCTTACCAGAGTTTATGCCGCCACGATGCGTCGAACGCGATTTCCCGCGGGAGAAAACGGTCGCTTCAAGTTCTAATCGCTAAGCGCCCATAGTCCAGGTCAAAATTTTCACTCGCAAGAAAGTGCTGAAATCTGTTTTTTTATTTTTTTGAAATTTTGATACAAAAATGAGGTTTATCTGATAATATTGATAAATAGTCATAATGATGGCGGATATGAGAATTTTTCGTGAGAAAAGGTTAATTTTTCATATAAAAAGTTGAAGCGCCTAATGGACAACACCCTTGGTTGTCTTGACTTTGAGGTTAGAAGTTTGTTTTGGTTGAAATTGTTGGGATATTTTCACATTTTTTTAACAATTTCAAGAATTTCGTGATAAAGAAAAAGGTGATAAGAGCAAACTGAAGTCATCTGGAACTCCCGTTATCGTTCTCATTGGGAAAGAACCCCTCCCGGCCAAACGAACCGTACAAACCGTGGAAAACAGACGAAATCTAGAACGGAGCTGGAAGAACGAAAAAGGACTCTAAATCCTTTTACAACCCCACTGGATCCAACTCTCAATCAACCCCAGAAAGTCCTGCGACCGTGATCCGGTAGGAACAGAAAGAAACCCCTCGGAAACAGGCAAGTTTTAAGATTCGTGAATCTGCAAGGATCTGTTGCATAACGATCGAATTCTGCTTCCAGCAACGGATTAGAACCAGCGATCACGGATAGCCCGTTTGTCTAACGAAGGGATCGGTTCAATTTGTAATCTATTTAAACATTTCCAGCTCTTATCCACCCGCGATATGGCTCATTCTTACGGTAATGAACAGTCGCCAGCAGTAGTTCCTCTCGGATCCAACAAGGGAGGCCCACACGGATTAGGTGAGATCGATGCTGGTGATTTAAAAATATCCTTACATAACTTGATTTATCCTGCAGGCGATCCGGATGATCGGCGGTTACGAAAGGTGGAGATAGAAGTTTTGATCCCAAAGATTATGCGCGAACGAGCCAAGACGGAGAAATGTGTTGCGGAAGTGAAGGCGTTCGAGGATTGCTGCAAGGATGCGGGATTATTCATGGTCGCGAAATGCCAGGCACCCAACGATGCCCTGAAAGCCTGCAGCCTACGGTGGTATCAGGACGAACAATTCAAACAGGAGTGTACCGAGATTTACCTTGAGGAAAGGAAGCTTTTCCGCGAGACGGGACTGCCGAAGAAGTTTAGAAAGTGAGCTTTATTCTAACCAGTGATCTAAGGTGATTTTGATTTATTAAACTATTTACCCGTTAATGAAATTAGTCCCTGCTGTCCCCTATTTAACTATCTATTTGAAAATGCAGCCATGCAGCAAGGCTGTTCATCCTATTTTAATCTTTTTTGGAAAATATTTTCCGGCAAAAGAAACAAGTAGGCCAGATGATGGCGATCAAGGATATTGTAATAACAGCTAGCACATCCAAGGAAGAGTCAACGAACCAGGATATCTCGCTTCCGTATGATTTCTCCAGTCGCATGTCGCCGTGCTCAATAACATTCAAGATGGACCAAAGTGCTAATGATAGCGGTGATTGAGCTCTATTACGAAATGCCTTTGATACAGCCTGAGCTCGGAATCTTTTTCTGAAACAATGTTAAAAGGCAGATGTGTCAGGGGAAATCATTATTTGATCGTGATTATGCTCATACTTGCTGCTCAATCCTTCGGTAAGGCACCGTTGTATATAGTTGGTGTCGTCGAGATGCTCGTAATCCATCTGTACACCCATTCCACGATTAACCAAGGCGGCAGCGTTAAGAAATTGATCTCCATAAATCGGCATCACAACGACTGGAACGCCGCAATGAACTGCTTCCGAGACGCCCAACAGTCCTCCATGTGACACGAATAATCGTACATTGGGATGGCATAGAACTTCTCTCTGCGGTAGCCACTTCTGGACGATCACATTTTCAGGTTGATCCTGTAGTGTTTCTTCCCATTTCCACATGACCTTATGCGGAAAATGCTTGAATGCCTCAACCATAGCCTTGCGTTTACTCTCCGGAAGTGAAGCAGCTCGCAAGACAGATCCAAACGAAACGACGATGACACCCTCCGTGGCGCTGTCCAATGTCGTCTTCAGCGAAGCAGGAATATCACTTGGACTACGGATATGAATGCCACCAACTTCAACAACCGCAGGAACTAAGGGCCGAGCGCCACTAAGAGTATAGTGTTGGTTAACCAATATCAAGCTCGTATTACGGACGATTTCTCTCACACTCGGTATAGCTGAATCGGGAAATTTCGCTCGTAGCTTATGGTTATCGCTGTATTCTACCATGCGGTACAGCAGCTTCACAGTTCTAGTGACAAACCAGTTCTCCATCCGCTCCCAGAGCGTCATCGATTCCGAAAACCTGCTAAACTCTGAGGGAATGTAAGCCGGGTTGTCCGGAAGACCGACTCTATCGTAATGCCACGGCATTAGAGCACAGCTGCTCAATCCAACGAATGGTACACGCATGATCCAACTAACACCCGCCATGCAATCAGTGGCAAACATTTCCATGATGACAAGATCGTATGGATCGGTTTGATGCGATTGCAGTACCTTGTCTAAGGCTGGCGAGTTAAGCGCCGCCTGGCAGCTCCCAACTCCCCATGCAGCTAGTTCGAAAAATTCTACGAAATTATCAATAAAGCGACGGCCATTAAAATGCTACGAAAGAAAAGAAAGAACATCAACCATCAATCACGCGGAACAGCGTTGCTTTACCTACCTGCAGGCTGAAACTATTCGTTAAGATTTCTTGTCCTTCAAATGGCAAATCTTGATAATTCGGTAGAGGGTCCTTATCTGGGAAGTAGCTTACTACCGTGACATTATGGCCGACTTCCGCTAGTCCGCGCATCACTGGATAGAACACTTTGAAGTGGCTTAAACCAGGGTGAGGGAAAAGCCCCAATATCCGGTAAGCATCGTCGCTCGGTACAATGAAGACCAGCAGTGAAAGCACGAGTATCCGACACATTCTCCTAAAAAAAAATCGTAATGAATAAGGTATTACTAAGCTAGACATTGACTCTAAACCCTAAGAAGGGAGGAAGAAGATTTCTCTGCCTTTTTCTGCTAAAGTAATCTTTATCAGCAACTGATAGCAAATGTTGACAGCAGACAAACGATTTCAAACAATCCTTACCTCCCCCTCAGCTACCTGTATGCTTTTCAGGCATGCCATCCGACAAATTGAATCGTATAATTTGTGTTCTCTTCCCCGGTTCTCATGATTTGTGATGTTATCACGCGATAAACTTAAAATAGAGTTGTAATTTTTTTTTTTCAAAACTGTTCAAACTGTTTTTCAAAACTACGCTCCGCTCGCGCGCTGCCTTATACAGCCAATGCGTTATACGGCCCGTGTTACAAAGCCAATCTCGAAGGAGGTCGCCATTTTCGATTGGCCGAAAGTAAAATGCAAAAGTCAAAATCCTGGTGAATGCGTTTTCCGATGGAGAATGGTTTAATCGGTGCTACGACGGAGTAAATGCAGTGTTTCGATGCGTGTGAGCATGACCGAGTATTTAAGCAGTGACAAACGAACCGCTGATAGTGTGGAGAAAGAGTTGAGGGCGAAAAATGACGAATTTTGTGCGCATCAGCCCGCTGCTAGTGCAGTAACAAATCGCGGCGGGGGTGGTGGCTCCAACGCTAGTGGATTTCCACGAATTACCGCCAATAACAGTCACGACAGCAACAGTGTCGACATGATTAACAACAGCAGCGGCACGATTTCATCAGTGCCGCCTCAAAGGATGAGTTCTGGTGTTGTGCATCCGGGTACAACGGGTGGGGGAGGCGGCAGCGGTAGCGGCGGCGGTGGCGGCGAATCTTCTAACCAAGCCTTACCCGATTCCTCGGTGTCTCAAATCGTACCCGAAGAATCGGCCGCCGATTTTTCCACCCAATCGATGACGACGGTGAACGCTCCTCCGCCGACCGTGGACGGCGGCGGTGAGCAAAGCAAACAAAGCAGCCACCAGCAGCAGCCAGCGAATCACCATGCGACGGCAAAAATGATGGCTAAAAATAATGAAAGATCAACCCCCGTAAAGGACAACAACGGAGACGTTCGCAGCGTGGAAAATGGTAAATACTTGAAATGCAATCGAAACTCTTGAGCGCATCCTAGTGGGCGGGAAAATACTAGTAGTACTTGTCTTCCGCTCTCTTTGCCTTTTACGTGATGTAAGCTTTGTTGTCACATCGAAGAAACCGATTCCGCCGCGTTCGCTAGGCGTTTCTGCGTCAGCCATCACGGCCCACGGGTCTTGCACGTCGCCCTTTTTCCTTCGCACGACGCCGGCCGTTCTGCTGCGACGAGATACAGGAGGTGCACCACCTTCTAAGACGTTCCTTTTCCTTTCCCCGCTTTCCGCATCCACCGCTGTCTATTTAGTGATGCGCATTAGCTTGCGTGGCTGTGTGTCTGTTTTGTTTCTTGCGGTGAATTTCTTGCGTTTTCAGAGACCGCCAGAAGATCGAAACTGGTATGATTGAAATGAGCGAGCTGCATTTTTTCAAGGTTGTTCGATCAAACGGCGTAAAAATGTACAGGATGGTTGCTAGGCGACTACGAAAGCGATCTTGGCAATTTTCTCAATGCAAGATGGACCCCTGTTTGTTGAGTGTTATATCCTTGGCTTATTTCAATATTTTCATGCATAATAGATAGACTGCTCAAACGATTTCGTTCTCTGCTTTACATTCTTTTATGAAGTGTATTTTCTAAAATTCTCCCTTCTAAACATGTTACCCGCTTGCAGGTTTATTAAAGTCACAGAAGAAGAAAAAGAGCAAAGACAAAGAACGCGATCGGGATCGTGACCGTGATCGGGATCGTGATAGGGTAAGTGTGAAACATCTTGGAAAAAGTTATGGTTCGTTATTTGAACCCTTCATTTCCCCCCTCCAGGATAGGAAAAGGCGCCGCTCAGAGGATAAAGCAACGGTTGCTGTATCTAGCAACAATCAGCCTGCTGTTATGGAAGGGAACAGCTTGTCAAGAAGCAATCTAAATTCCACAAAACATGGATCAAATCAAACTGCGGATGCGGTTGCAAACGGTGGTGCCATGCCATCTTCACCTTCATCGTCTGCGACACACAGTGTTGGATTCGCGGCAATATCAGTGCAAAACAAGGAAAATCATCACCGACAGGTGGCGGATTTTGCCGCCGCTAATCACGGACTGAAGAGAGAACTTTCGATCGAAACATCCTCCGTTCCCCCAACTCTAATGTTGCACAGTGCCGCAGGTATTGTTGGTTCTCCGGCAGCAGCGGCAGCGGTAGTCGCTGCCGCAGCCGCTAGTTCGGGAACACCGATATCACCGATAAACTTGCTGCTGAATCTCGAACGCAGCAAAAATGAGCTGACCCACGCGAATATGAAAAAGCAGGATGTGTTTATTAAGAAAGAATATCTCCCGGCCAAGACTAAGCTATTGAAGATCGATAAAACACGTGACGATGTTGCAAGAGCGTTAAATTTTGGCGCCGATACGTTAGACGGTGGTGAACAGCAGGGGACAGGAGACAAACAAAACGCGGTAACGGGCCAGACAACTTCTTCAAGCACACCAGCACCAGCAAATACAACTTTGAACGGCAATAACGACGGTAGTAACAGTACCTTACAAAACAGTAAGCCCATCAGTGGTGGTAACCTCATATGCATTGCAAACGTAACAAATATGACCAGCAACAACAGTACAATTCCAGCGTCCAGCAACCTTCAGCAAGCAAATAGTAAGCCGAACTCCTCCAACATCTTGATCAAAATTGAGTCACCGAAGAATGTCGAGGAAAAGGTGCCCCCATCTTGCCTGTTGCCCATAAAGAAAGAGGTAATGAATCACAGCATCCCGGCATCAGTTGCCTCACCGTCTACTATCATGACGATGACGACGACGACGACGATGACATCGGATCTGAACAAAACAGTTTCCACACCAAATCACAAAGAACACTTGATTGATGGTAACCATGGTAGTGCTACTACGGCTGGTTCCGTTACAACGAGCATAAAAAAGGAAAAACAGGATCCGGATGAGGCGCCGATTGAAACGTGTACTCCGATCAAAACAAGCTCAAGCAAAAGCAGCACAAATCATACACCAGCAACCGGAACAGGATCCGCAACAGTTGCATGCGGTACGCCTGGTGTAGCTGCATCACATTCGGCACATAAGAGTGTTGGTTCGAGCAGCAGTCGTAGCGAGTGCTCCCGTTGTTACAAACGATCGCGTATCAAACGAGCCAACATTGGCATCCAATGTCGCCGAGGTGGATCGAATGATCATCATCGTAGCACGACAGCGGCAACCCCACAGCACGCCGTCTCGATGTTGAACGAGTCCACCGCTCGGATAGGGTCAATTAACCGCAACACCAACTGTGGATCGAGGATAAAGCAACTCGAGGGCCTCAAGTACGGACACTTTATGCGCATCGAAGTCCACCCGAACGGTGGTGCCTCGGTCGTACACATGTATCAGGATGAAATCGCTACACTATCCGAAACCGAGATGGAGGAACTGGTGAACGAGTTTTTCCAGGTGGTTTTTGCGGAAGATAAGGACGGTTACGCCAATCATGTCATGGGGATCGTGCATGATGCCGCCGCCTATCTACCGGATCTGCTCGAGCACATGGCAGAAAACTATGCCAACTTAACGGTGAAAGCCGGAGTTTTGGGACGAAACTCAGATATTGAAACATGCACCATGAGTCAGTACAACGAACAGGTATGTTTCCGCTAACGAATGAGCAGCGATCCGATGTGTTACTTACGGAACTTTTACATTCCACCCCCTTTTTTTTCTGAAATACAGGTTCTTAAAAATTATTCTCACGGCACCGTTCGATACGGACCTTTACATCAAATTAGTTTAGTCGGTAAGGTCCACGAAGAAGTAGGTGGATATTTTCCTGATCTCTTAAAGCGGCTGGAAGATAATAAATTTCTCAACAAGGCAAGTGACATGCGGCAGTGTGGTTGTGTTTGTTCTGATGTTAGCTAACATTTGGAATCTTTTTTGCAGGCCATGCCATGGGGAGAGCTGTCAATAGTGCAAATGGATCCTCGGTTATCAAACGACGGACCAATCCTGTGGATACGACCAGGCGAGCAACTGGTGCCTACTGCAGAAATCAACAAGACACCCCTTAAGCGTCAGAGGTAGCGTACTGCTTATGAAAACGTTGTGCCGGCAAGCGATGACGGTGGCTAAACTGTATTCTTGATTCATTCATTCACGCAGGACACGGATAAATGAGCTGAGGAATCTACAGTACCTTCCCCGGCTATCGGAGGCTCGTGAGACGATGATCGAAGATCGTACAAAGGCTCATGCCGACCACGTAGGCCATGGACATGATCGAATGACAACAGCAGCTGTTGGTATGTGTTTGAATTGTCTAATCTCCTTGTGGCACTCAAAAGCTTATCCGTTATATTATTCCATAGGAGTACTGAAGGCGGTAAGATGTGGGATCCCGGATGAGATCAATCGTATCACAAAGGATGTAGTGGCCTTCGATGCGCACTGTTTTCCACATCTGGTGGAAAAATTACAGCTAGACCTGCACGAACCACCGATCTCACAGTGCGTCCAATGGGTTGAGGATGCTAAATTGAACCAGTTACGACGAGAAGGGATACGGTACTCGCGGATATCGCTCTATGATAACGATATCTACTTTTTGCCCCGCAACATCATCCACCAGTTCCGCACAGTGACCGCCGTGACGAGCATAGCGTGGCATCTTCGGCTAAAGCAGTACTATCCCGATCAGGACATCGTACAGGAGATTGCCAATGGGTACGAGGTTGATCCGCCCCACTACAAGGAAAAGCAAACGATCCTACCCCACCCAATATCGGCGACGGATGAGAAGAAGCACACACCAGTTAAACGCACGCACGATGGTAAACCAAAGAAATTGGAGCAGAAGAAAGAAGTGGAGGTGCCGCTTGCTATCAGCCCCGAGAAGGGATTGAAAAAGTCTTCGTCGAGTGAAACGGTTGAGAAGCTGGTAGCACAGGAAATGAAAATCGATATGCGGAAGCTGATCCGCGACGATAAGGATTCGCCAGCTATAGCCGACGATCGCTCGCCTAGAACGCCTAAGAAATCGGCATCGAATGATGGCAAAAGCTTTTCCCGAACTAGCAGCACTACCGGGTCCACATCCTCACACAAACAGCAACAGCACTATGGAAGCGAGAGCGGTAGCAAGAGTGCCGATTCGAAAGGTGGCGATTCAAAGCGTCACTCAAACGGTGATCACAAACGATCGAAGGATTCCGATCGTGATCGTAACAGGAGCCGTGATCGAGATCGGAAAAAGCGGGATAAAAAGGATCGCGATCGCGATCGGGATCGAGAACGAGATCGCCATCACGATCGACCGCGGGACAGCGACCGTGATCGTGATCGTGAAAGTGAGCGGGACCGTGATCGCGATCGTGAGCGTGACAGAGATCGTGAGCGAGATCGTGAGCGGAATCGAGATCGAGAGAAGGACAGGCGGAGCCATAAGACCAACCACAATTCTTCATCGTCCTCGTCGTCGTCCAGCAGAAAATCTTCAACTACCAATGCCTCTTCCTCTCATAGTCAACGAAAGGATGAGCTGCCAGCCGCAGAGAATGCCTCTGGAATGCCCAAGGTAGTGCCACATTCAACCACTTCCTCGAGCGTTAGCAGCAATAGCAGCATTCATCGCGAGTCTTCCTCTACCATGACGAAAGAGAAGGAACAACCGTCACAACCATTACCAATGGTTGCTCCTCCAAAGGTGCTTGATAAAAGTGGATCTAAAGATGCGATAACTGAAAATGCACCGCAAACGGACACCGATGGTGCTGATGCAGTGCCAAAGGATGTAATTGCGGACCAGCAAAAGCCGGTAAACAAACAGAACGAAACAGATGGTGGAGATGATTGCATTAACAATTATAATACTGTGATAAATGGTAATGATTCGGAGGAAAGCCCCACTACTCTGGACGGAGCACAGTCTGTCCGCGCTGAACAAAAGTGCACAACAGTAGACGCTGACTGTAGGCCGCAGTCTGCCAGAGAAGATATCGATGCCGTTCGACGCGTGATCGTGTTGCCGCAAATAAAAGATGCTTCTTCTCTGCAGCACACACAGCCACACCCGCCTCTGCCGGCTGTATGCTTGCAGCAACCACAACCTCCGCTTCCTGTTTCTTCACCACCAGTGGTACCGCCTCCACCACCACCCCAAGAACAAGCCGGGTCGCCTAAGCAAAGTGACACATCAACACCAAAAATCAAACAACACGTATCAAACGCAAATAACACTCACAGCAATAGCAGTAGCACCAGCAGCGGCGCCAACAGTAGCAGCGAAAGCAGCAATAACTCCAGCACCGTCGCTACCAATAGTAAAGCTGGGACCGCTTGTGCTGCGGATCAAGATCTAAAAAGCCAAAAGCAATCAAGTGATTTACTGAGCACGATAATGGCTAGCATGTCAGGCACGCCAAGTAAAGGTAGCTTGTAAACTATCGGGTGGTGATGATCCCCTCCCTCTTTCTTTTCACATAAATTTGCGGCCTTGCTGCAAACGATCGATGATGGTTTTAGCGGTTTTTGTCAGGAAACAGATACCTCTCGAGATCGAGTTCAATTTGAATCGCAGTCAGGTGAACGGTGGACTGTATGCAGAGCAGGGCGATTAAGTGTACTTGCCAGCATCGCCACCAGAGACATGATATATAAGAGAAGAGTAGCACGCGCCTTGCACGCGGATTTTGCAAAGTTTTGTTTGTGATCTCCCTCAATCACACAGTATAATACACAGTGTACAGTATCGTAACTATCTTTGGCAATATTTTATAAGCGGCATCATAATGCCATTTTTATATAGCTACTACTACTACTACTACTGCTGCTAGTAGGCATTATTTATCAGTTGTATCAAGTTATATTTTTGTAAAATTCATATGCATAATATCGGAGGAACAACCGGTTAATGAAGCACGGTTGACGCGAATGGTTGGTTATATGCGCGCGTAAATGCTTAATTATGTTTCAATCGATCGATCGTTATAGAGATAGTTCTATGTCGCACCCATGATTTACTATCATCATTTTAGAAGAAGACGACGGTGGGTTCACTATCGTGTCCGTTATATCTATACGATCAGTTATGGTAGTTAATTTTAAGAAGAAATATTAAATAAAGGCATATTTTAGCTTACAAAATTCTACAGCATTATTGCTCATTTGCTAGGCAGTTCGCAGACACTATAGGAAAGCGAGATGCCGTTCATACACGATTGATTTAGCACCATTCTTTTCACAACATTTTGAAGCAAGAGTTTTACATTAGTTCATTCAAATACCATTGTTGATCTTATTCATGTGGCACCATGCATAGTTGAAGCTTATATGTCCCACTATGTAAATAGTTGAGTGCTGAGCCAACAGGTACACTCAACGCGTAAAATGTTGTTGATAACACACTGTAAAGAAGCCAGAATCTACAAAACCTGCAAAAGACTTGTAGGGCATCGATAGTGTCGGGGATGGAATGTAATAAACGGTAGCAACTATAAGGCGCTGCCCAGTCTAGCACCAGGCAATTGTAATCTTACTCCTCAATAAAGAATTGTGCCCGTGCAAAGTACAAAAAAATGGAAATTCAATAAAATAACGGCCTACTTTTAAATCGCCGGCTAGGGGATGGATGACACGAACACCACTGCCAATGCATTTAACGCATTCTTCCACGCACACTCATAAAAAACCAACCCCTAACTAAACCTATCTGTTTAGCGGTTATTCAGGGGTTATTCAGGCGTTTCTGCTGGGAGACGTGTTTTGCTCCGGGTTTTCGCGACACGCACACAAAGGCAACGGAGATCGCGAAGTCCGGAAAAGGTCGTCACAAAGTCTGATCTCCAGCCGAATTTACTACTCGTAATTCCGACCCCAACGTTGCTGGAAGCCTTCTTCAGCCAACGGAGTGCAATTGTTGTTCAAGACTTACTTTTCCGCATAGTAAACCACATATCAGAGCGATGGGTGTCCGTAAAGTGTACGTGATCGGAGTGGGCATGACCAAGGTAAGCAAGGGGGAGGGTGGGGGAGTAACTTGTCGCATTAAAGAGGTAGTAGACAACTTTTCACACGATCTACGATAATGATGATGAGAGGGGAGTGCTTCACGTCAGTACCTGTCTAAGAGTTACGATTCCTCAAAATCTCCGATTCGCGATTAGTTTTTTGTCGGATCCACAGCGGATTTTAACTCGTCCAAACGGCACCTAGCTGACCCACAAACTGGTTTACCTTTGACCGAAAGGTGGCCTCTGTCCCCAACACGCTGCTTTCGAGCGAGGCTTCAATTGATCCGTTTGCGTGCATGTTTTGCCTGTCTTCTGCTTCATGCCTCCTCATTGCTGTTTAATGGAATAATGCGCTGCGCATTATGCAATCCACTATGCTGCTGGAAAGGGGATGAGGGTCAACTTTTGAAGAGAAAGTGAAATTTGCCCAGCTTGTATTCGCAGCGCCTTTTGAAAGAGCAAATTTAACTCACCTTCAGGACTGTGGCGCTGCTCGCCGGTCGAGATAATTTATAATTTTGGCGATAAGAAAAAGAAAAAGTCATCCCTGATAAAGTTGTTTTTTTTTACAAATTTTCGCAACCTAAGCCTAGCAACCTTTTGGTTTAAATTGTCTAATAGTACTAGGATCAAATGTACCATTCCCACCAAACTACGAAACACATAAAATGTTTGGGAAATTTTTTTTTACCAATTTACGCAGCAGTGGGCTATAAACGATCGTTAGCTGGCATATTCTTATCTGAGCAGGGCAAAGTACTCGCGGGGGGGTCAATCGAGACAAACAAAGACTGGCAACTCTCGACTTATCTCTCCTCAGATTAGGAGCATGACACAGCTAAAGAGCAAGTGCACAGAACGACGCACCGGCAGCTAGAGATTCGTTTAAAAACATTAATTCAAAAATTTATCTTACAATTAACTTACGATGGATTTATCTGCTCTTTTTAGTTTGAAAAACCTGGTCGCAGAGATAACTTTGATTACCCTGAGATGGCTAAGGAGGCCGTCAATAAGGCGTTAAACGATGCTCACATCCAGTACAAAGACGTTCAGCAGGCTACGGTCGGTTACGTGTACGGCGATTCAACATGTGGCCAGCGGGCACTGTACGAAATTGGCTTCACTGGCATTCCCATCTACAATGTGAACAATAATTGCTCAACCGGCTCGACTGCGCTGTTTCTTGCGAAGCAACTGATCGAGACGGGTAGCAATGACTGTGTGCTGGCCCTTGGATTCGAGAAGATGGAGCGTGGCTCACTAACATCCAAGTATCTGGATCGCACCAATCCAGTAGAACTACTGGTGACGGCGATGGCAGAAAACCATGAAATCACGGGCGCACCCATTTCGGCCCAACTGTTTGGCAATGCCGGTGTCGAGCATATGCGCAAGTATGGCACGAAACCGGAACACTTTGCCAAAATTGCTTACAAAAACCACAAACATTCCACCAACAATCCGTGAGTAGACACAGTAACGAACCAGATCATTGGTGGCCATCAACTCAGTGGTTCTCTTTCTCTAGCTACTCTCAATTCCAGGATGAGTATAGTCTCGAGCAAATTCAAAAGTCACCGGTCGTGCACGAAATACTTACCAAACTGCAGTGCTGTCCCACGAGTGACGGTGCGGCATGCTGTATTCTGGGCTCGGAGAGTTTCGTTAAGCGGCACGGACTCGAGGCACAAGCGATCGAAATTGTTGCGATGGAGATGTCGACGGATGTGCCAAGTTCGTTCAGTGTAAGTATTTTTCATCCGGAAACAACCCTGCCTGCTAGATGATCTCTAGTAAAACAAATGTCTCGTCATTTGACCACAGGAAGGAAGTGCCATGAAGATTGTCGGATACGATATGACGCGCAACGCAGTGCAAAAGGTTTTCAGCCAAACAAACTACAAACCTAAGGACGTCGATGTGGTGGAACTGCACGATTGCTTCTCCGCGAACGAGCTTATCACGTACGAGGCGCTAGGTCTGTGCGAACCGGGCAAAGCTGGAGAATTTATCGATCGTGGTGACAACACATACGGTGGACGAGTGGTGGTCAATCCCAGCGGTGGCCTTATCTCGAAGGGCCATCCCCTCGGTGCGACCGGATTGGCCCAGTGCTCCGAGCTCTGCTGGCAACTGCGTGGTGAAGCGGATAAGCGCCAGGTAAAGAATGCTCAACTAGCCCTACAGCACAACATCGGTCTTGGTGGTGCGGTCGTAGTTGGACTGTATAGACACGGATTCCCGTATGCGAAGCGACCAATCAACACGAGCCTTACAGCTGCCGGCAAGCTAAAGGACACTTCGGACGGATTCCTCGTAACGCCTTACATGCGAGTCCTTGAGGAGGCGATGCTCGATGATAAAGACAACCTTATCGAGGGAGTGCGAGGCATCTACGGATTCAAGGTAACCAATGGACCCGACGGAGCCGAAGGCTACTGGGTGATTAACGCGAAAACGGG
Source organism: Anopheles darlingi (assembly GCF_943734745.1). Taxonomy (NCBI): domain Eukaryota; kingdom Metazoa; phylum Arthropoda; class Insecta; order Diptera; family Culicidae; genus Anopheles; species Anopheles darlingi. Next base: position 89,554,188 of record NC_064874.1, read on the forward strand.
AAAAGGATCCGTCAAGTACCGGGGCACCGATAAGCCAGATGTAACGTTCATCATGAACGACATTGATGTGGTTGATCTGATCTCGGGGAAACTAAACCCACAGAAAGCCTTTTTCCAGGGCAAGGTAAAAGTACAGGGCAACATGGGGCTCGCCATGAAACTGATGGACCTTCAAAAACGTGCCAACTCACGTATCGAGGAGTTGCGAGCGAAATTGTAATACTTTAGACGGGAGTTTAGAAAGCTTTACGAGGTGTTTTAGGGTTTTATGTTTATTCTCGTTATCGTATCGTCCAGCAAAGAGCTTTTGAAAGTGGGTTTGGTACTTTTCTGGTGAATTTATGCTACTTCTACCACAATAAAACAAAACCCTGGTGATTGTAAGGATACTGTACCACTTGGGGCACCTGGGCGCCTATAGAATGAAAGAACGTCGGGATGGTAACGATTCGGATGGATGGATCAATGGATGATAACGGTGATGAATCCCAGCACGATGACGAGACCACTAGTTAGCTTTAAGTTTTTCATCACTGAATCCTGACACACCGCGGCAACAAACTCGCTTGAACAGCCAGATCCAGCACGCATGGTAAAGCACGAGGAAGGTGAACGTCACGATGTACACATCGAACTGATGGTACGCATACCAGGGTAGCTCTGTGGAATAGGATTGCGCCAAGGCAAGGCCACTGGTTGCGGCCACATGCTCACACCACCAGACTGCTGCTTGAAGTGGCTTGAGTGGTCGTTGGCGGTACGTGAATGATACACGCTTAGCATTTTCCATCGCTACCGGTTCGAGCATCTTTTGCAACGCCTGGTACACCGTCTCAGATGTAATATCCTCATACGCCAGTACAACACCCATGCCACGGTGGGCTAATGCGGCTGCATTATTGTACTGAAAGAGAATTAAAAATGAGCCACCGCATAAGTCAGCTGTATTCGCGCATCGGGCGCTCTGTTCCATCATACCTGATCACCGTACATGGGAGTGACCACTACTGGTACCCCGCAATACGCCGCTTCGGATGATCCTAGCAATCCACCATGGCTCATGAAGACGCGAACCTTGGGATGACCTGGAAGGAAATGGATAGATGATCGAGATGATTCGTTTTTGAAATTAATCCGGTCATTATAAATCGGCTAGTCATCGAGCTATAATTAGATTTGGCTTTTATTTCTGCATAAAAGCCTGGCAGCATATGTAATCACAACGGATATGCTCTGATTGCTATGCAAGGTAGCTATACTATTATTTGCAATCTGTTGTACTTTGCCTTATCGTAGTTTCTCAATAGAGAACTGTGATATTACAACTGCCTGGTGTTCGGTTATGCAGCGCCTTATATTTCAACGCTTCATATAAATGGTTGTTGGATACCAAAGCTTCGCTATGGTGCCAAGATGCTATGATGCAACACAATCATAGTATCATTGGTGCAGAATTGCATGTTCAAGAGAAATACATTTTATCGAAACATTACAGAACTTCTCCAAATCTGCGAACGAAATCAATTCGAAGCGATCATCCCAAGGTCGTTACGCGCGTGTATGGTGTGGCATTTAAATTAGTAGCATTCTACACAAGCGTCCATTCGACATTTGAACAAACGCACAAATCATTCCAATCGCGAATACCGGCACCGTATCACATTTCAAATTTTATGCTATCGGCTGGAACAACGATCGCTGTTCGGTCCAATCAATCATTTTTAACTAGATCTTGTTACACACACTGAACACAGACATAGCACATCAGCCACAATCAAATTCAATCTACAGGTCATTCAGATCTCGTCATTCCTTAAAAAGTATGGCCCAAATGAAGCCATTGTGGATCTACATACTCCTTACGACCCACAGAAACTTATCTCGCTCTTGGTGGATGTGGATTTGCTAATTTCCTTTCGAATTCTCGGGGAACACGACCCATTTCTGGTTCTACATTCGGAGTGCGTATTAGTTCTATTTTTAACAGGGACTTTAATCTCTGAGTACTCTTTCGATCTTTTTTCCCTTCGCCAAATGGGTTCCGCTTAAACAGAAAACAACGTTCAAGGTTAAACAGAATGTCCAGGATCAAAACAATCCATCGAAAACAATTCCGTTTCTCGTGATCGGTTCTTTCGGAGTGATCTAGTCATCTGTGGTATGAGCATAAGAATATGACAGGCAGGAGGTACTTACATAGAATTTCTTTCTGTGGCAACCACTTCCGGATATGCACGTTCGCCGGTTGATTGGTCAGGGTCTCGTTGCCCCACTTCCAGATGACCAGCTGCTTGAACTTTCCTAGGGCCTTCAAGATCGCGTCGCGTTTCTCGGCCGGCAGCGTTTCCGCTCGGATCATTGATCCCCAGCTGATGTAGATCACACCGTGATCGGCGCTATCGAGCAGCTTCTGCAGATCGTCGCCCAACGGTTGGAACTCTTGTATGTGCACGCCACCAATCTCTAGCACCGCCGGGCTTAACGGCTTGGCACCGCTCAGAGAAAAGTGCTGATTGACAAACATCATTGCCGTACGCTGTTGCAGATCGCGTACGTCCGGTATGACACCTTCACCGAACCGTTCCCGGAGCAGCTTATTGGCGGCCGCATCGTTGAACCAACTGTATAGCGTTTTGAAGCACTGCACCGTGATCCAGTTGGCCAGCCTTTGCGAAAAGTCCATCCGCTCGGTGTAGCCCATAAACAGCGACGGCACGTACGACGGTATGATGGGGTTTCCGACGCGATCGTAGTGCCATGGCATCAAGGGGCTACTACTAAGCCCAATGTATGGTGCGTTCAGCTGATGCGCCACACCAAGCATGCAGTCACTGTTGAATTGCTCCAGCAGCACGAGATCATACTGCACCTTCGATTCCAGAACCGTCTTAATGGCCGCTGAATTGAGCGCATTCGCACAGGCTTCCTTGCCCCACGTGTACAGCATAAAGAACTCCATGAAGTGTCCAAAACCCGGTCGATATTCGAAAAGCTATATTGAAATAGGTGATCGATAAGTTCAATTAGTTCAATCGCTCATGCTTTGGCACATCCATCCAATGCATGGTATTTCCCGCGCATTCGCGCGCTGCGCCACCTTTGCAAGGTTGCTATGGTTACGTTAATCATGTCCGCGGCATCTTTTTACGTGTGGCAACGTAGATCGTGCAAGTACGAAACGTTATTGCACGCTTAGTAATGCCACTTGCTGTTGTGTTCAAGGTTGATGTTTGCAATCATCTTTCAAACAACGATTCCGATTACGGCAATTAATTGCACTGTCATAAACGGATCCACCATGTTCGGTTTTTAAGAATTACACGGTTCGGAATAAAAGTAGAAATGAAACGTCTGGAACCCTGCTATTAAACATGGATTATGAAACGCGCTGGAGCGAAAAGTTCTATAAAACCCTCCATTAAAAATTGTGATTCGTTACATTCTATCGACAGGAAATCCTCCAAATGGCTTATTGTCACGCACGAACATGAGATGAGAGCAATTTGCTATCCCAGAGGTGTATCATTCTTTACGAGAATGGGTTATTTCCAGATTATTTTTTCCTGAAAAAACCTCACGACTTTGACCTACCTCAAAGCTAACCGAATCCGACAGTGACGTCATACCCTCGAGCGGTACGTCGACGTAATTGGCAGGTGGGCTCTTCTCAGGGAAGTGGCTCACTACCGTTACCTCATGTCCAGCCTCGGCCAGCCCTTTCAGTATCGGTTGAAAGAAATGGAAATGGCTTAGGCCTGGGTGAGGGAACAGTCCGAGCACTTTGTACCCATTGCCGCACTGTGTGACGGCAGCCAGCACCAGCAGTATCGCGGCACACAATCCTGGCTTCATCCTGCCGTCGTTGCTGGACAAGACTGCTGGATTACCGAGCAAACCAAACCTACACGAAAGGGAATCGAAAAAATAGAAGAAACATAAGATTAACAAACAATGTTACTGCAGACAGAATCGAAATGATTCTTCAACTCTTTTTTTCTACAGTTCGTTAATTTGGCGTTCTATTAATCATTATGGGGGTACTCGCACGGACAAAAAAAAAAAAAAGCATCCGGTCACTCTCTTGGCGATAAGCCATCTTAAGCCTTGCTCAATCCCGACTATGACTTTTGGGTGCTTTATCAGGAGACGATGCGACGGACAGCCAAAACTTGATTTTTTGCATAACCGGTTTAGCAGTAAGACAGGAAGATTAACGACCAGTTCTTTAGGAAGCTTGTCGAAAGCCTGGTTTTTTGAAGTTTTTGGACAGACAAATCTAACTGAACCTCAGTAAGCTATTGGGAAAGATCATGGTATTTCAAGCAATCCGGTTTACGGGTATCTAATTAGAATTGTTCTTTTCGTACTCCCATACTCTTTCCATGGTCTCAAAAATCTGTAGCGATGAAAGGATAAAATATCAGAACACGACCCAACGCAAAAACGTGTTGAGTAAGATCATGTCCACCTTCATTTTTCAACATCCATTATGGCTGGTTCGTTTGAAATAAGAAGTGCAAAGGCTGCATTGCCGAGGGGCGAGATAAGTATTCTTGAAGGCGAGGTGGCCAGTTTGTTCTCTGCCCAAATCACACATTCACGGTACCGTGCTATCAACTAGGCCATTTGAGAACCATATCACTGATCCATAACAGCCTTTAATAATCGCTTTTGTGCCTTTACGACCGTCCTTAACAGATCAGCGTTAGGTTTCAATTAAGTCTAGCGGAAATGCAATGCTCCAGCATCGGCGGACCTCAGCAGAAGGCTGACGAACTGGAGGGCTTATTATTATTCTCACACTTCCAGTCACCGAACACTTGTGCAATGGTGATCGTTTGTCCCCTGCTGGAATTAACCTTCTATCGTTGCCGTCCGCCGTATCGCCGTTTATGCTTAAGGCAATCTTCTTCTACTCGATCGAATGAGGGCAACGCGGCTCACGACGTTCACTAATACACTTCGGCGGGAGTATAGCACACTGGCCTGTGCCACACTGCTCGTTGAAAACAACAGAGCATCATGTAGAGCCATTTCCACCTGACTTTGTACGTTCTGCAAGCATAAAACAATGCTTGCATCAGAGGGAACAAGTAACAATTCCACCACGCGCCAATCATAGTAACCGTTGTTCCGCCTAAACTTTGCGTAACATGCTAACGCAACGTGCGGCCAGAGCATACTACCAATTTTCAAAAGTTGCCTCAAAAAATGGTGATTTTAAACTGAGCAAACCTCGCTATTTCACGTTGTGGAAATTACGAAAATGGTCCCGAACACAAAGCGGCAACCCGAAGATAGCCAATTAGCGTTAAACTTGCTCGTCATTGACATTGAACTGGCGCACACGAGGAAGCGGAACATATGTTTACCACACGCGGGACGCGCATTTCTCCACCTGTTAACTAAGCTCACATCATCATGGGACGCACGCTGGGGGAGAGGTGATATATGAGAGCACCGACCTGACCAACAACTAACCATAGCTCAGCGCATTTTCATTTTCATGGCCTCCTAAGCCTACCTCTAGACTGCAACGTTCGAAGCCAAAAATAAGCACGTGCAAAACGAAAAAGAAGAAAGAAGTAAAAGTGGCCATCGTGTTTAAATCGTTCGTTTATGTAACCATCCTGCGCTGATTGGTTTGTATCGCATTTGATAAGTAACTGACTCATCTAGCCACTATCAGATCGCTAGAGTGCGATAAGCGATAGATAACACCCCCTTCCGAATGGGAGACATTGGAAATCAACGGTATGAATGCCATCAACTAAAATCTGAAACGATCCAACCCATGCGCTGAGCATGGTAAGCAAAGTATACTATACACGACGAACCGCGGTTTGGAAGCTGACGAGTTCGGGAACACTTTCCACACACCACAGCGGCCTCACAAAGTACGTCCAACGCCGGCGATACCTTCCGAGATACTATGCTCGGCTAGCGGCAGGTTCGCGTGTGCGCTGACTACAGGGTGCGATCGGCACGATCTCCACCGTGCGGCGATCGGCAACACAACGGACGTTTTTTTTTTGTTTTTTGTTTGTTTAAGCATTAGTCAATCGCCACCACCATCTCTCAAGGATGAAATGCTTCACTTTCAAATCTTCAAAGACGAACGGGCCACGCTTTGTCCGTGCTTCTCGTGTTCTTTTCGGGTGATCCTTCCACGTGAGCAGCTTCTTTTGCGCCAGTTCTCTCTTTTCTCTCTGATTTCGTTGTCTTTATTTGGAATGATCTCGTTAGTGTGCTAATTTGCCGTTTTGCGACAGGACCAGTTTAGTCTTGCCTTTCTCTCTCTTTGCACACTACTATCTTCCTCTATCGCTTCAGATTTGCTTTTCTCTACTTATCTTATCTTTTGCTATCGCTTTCTTTCTTTTCCTCTATTGTTCGGGCGTTCATCTTTGTCTTCTCCATGCATGATTCATTCTCGCCCCGATCGTTTTTCTTTAATTTCCTTAATTATCTCGTATTTCCTTAATTTTCTCTCGCAGCAAGAAAACATTATCATATAATGCCATTCGTTAAATTCTTAAATGTCTAAAACGATAGCATATAATTCCATTTTCTTGGCTGTTTCATTGCAAGAATTTTGCATAAATCTTTAAAAAAAATCTGTTGATCCTCGTTCAATCGCACGTGGTGATCGTGGTCGGTATCGCGCATTTTACTGCAACAGCTGTTCGGCAACCCTTTGATAGACCCCCATTCGATTGTTGCTCACAAAAGGGCTTTTTTTCTCGCGACCTCGATTGTTGTTCTCACATTTACTTGCTCCACGTAAGAACCATAGTGAGCCGACCGCCTCACTGTAGTGAGTAAGCTGTCGCGCTCACCGTGGAAAAATAATTCGTCGTCGTCGGGAGTGATGTGGCTTAAGCAAAGAGGAAAATCATGAAACTCTCGGCTAGTGCTTGTTTTGTAAATATTCTGTGTCTAGGATTAGCTTTCACAGTAATCGGAGCATTTGGGAAAAAATGTGGCGATCCCAAGTGCACAAGTAAGTAGTCCCCATTCCAGCGCAAGACGGAAGCAAACGCTTTCCTTGCCCTCCTTGACCAGATTCTGTGAAAACAGAAAACGAAGCGAGGATTTTATTTCGCATTTTCGCGTATCAATGATCGCTATCTTCGTGGTTAATCCGATCGGATTGCAGATTAATTGCACGGTGGAACAAACGGGGCGATAGTCGAACCCGCTTGGGCTAAAAATACATACTGGTCAACGTGCAGATTTTTTTTAGTAGACACTCGAACTCATCTTTACGGTCTGTTTTTCAGCTGTTATTTCAACGGGAAGAGCATCCATGCGGTATATGGGAGCCGCAGGAGGAAAGGTGAACGTTGATCAAAATGAGATGTTGCAGATCCTGGCTAAACAAGTCGGAAAGAATGAAGACTACCTAGTGCGCAAAGCAAACGGAAAAGAAGGCCTCGTAGCTAAATACTTCTTAAAAGAAACACAAATCTTCGTCAAATCTTCCGATCTAGTAACCGTTAGTGATGATGCTCCGCCTAGTGACCCCAAAGTGGAGCAAACAGATGCCACCGGTGGAACGAAGGATGTTCCTGGTGAACCTGTTCCTACGAAGGAAATCGCAGACAGCATAAGTGAAAGTTCCACAAAAGTACATGACGGTACGGGTGTTCCGGTTGAGCCGGCACCTAGTTTGGAAGTCATACCTCACACGCAGTCATCGTCCGCGGACGGTACGGATTTGCATGTAACTGGAAAACCCTCAGTAGCAACTGATGATGCTTTGGAGAACAGCAATGAAGATGATGAAGACGAGGAGGAGGATGATGAAGAGGAAATTGATGTCGATGATGAAGAACTGGGGGATATCGAGGATGAACAAACTGAAGACAGCAAAGAAATTGATGGTAGCGTTTCTGCAAATGTGCCATCAAAAGGTGCAGCTTCTGCCGCTTCTGCAGTTACTGGGGACGCATCTGTTCCCCCTGCAGTTGTAACAGACAGTGCTGTGCCCGTCGTAGCAGCCGAGACAAATAATGCCCCAGAGCAGTCAAACGTCCAACATGATCAATTTCAACTCACCGGCCAACCCCTAGAGCAACCCGAATCTAAAAGCTTCAGTTCGGAACCATTCGCGTTAAATGAAAAACTTGTAGAACAGAAAATAGATAGTGCATTGGTTATGGACAATACAACGAAGGATGAAACGGTTGAACAAGTTCCAGAAGTAGATAGTCTGCGTATAACAACCGCAAGCGTATTGGACAATACAACTGCTGAACCGATATCTGGCGATACGAAGGATGATGCAAGTTCGTCCGAAATACCGATTATCTCAGAAACTCCTTCACAGGGTCTAGACGAAGCTACAAGGGAACCAACACAGCAGAGCCAGCATGTTACATCTGATAACATTCTGAACGTGCCGGTTGAAGCCACTACCGAAGCACATACTTTGCTGGTAGACGAAACGGTTACACCACCTCCAGCGGACATTGAAATCCCTGCACTAGTGGAAATAGCTTCAGAAGCAAACATTGTACTTCAATCCGTTACACCAGTTCCGCTGGAAATTGATGTCCCCGTAACGGTAGAAGTAGTCATGGAAGCAACAACACCGCCTACTCCGATAGTTTCAAGTGAACCAGTAACGGAAAGTGTAGCGTCGGACACCAAACCAACACATCCTAATCGCATTCTTTCCGGAGGATTGGGTAATCTACTTGCCCATAGTCATCATCACCACCATCATCATCATCACCATGGTAACCACGATCATCATTCGCACCTTCCTCATCAACACCATCACAATGAAAACGTTCCTCAGTACGAACAAGACAAAGACAATTCTCATGCAATCGGAGTTCAAACCATCGATGAAACTCATTTGCATTTCCCTGATCCAGTAGGGGTTGACGGACAGCAAAAAACAGGTGATGGTCTCTATTTTGACCCTACCGTAAACAACGGTGGTTTGCAACGCGATACCAGCGAGCAGACGAGCAACATTCCCAACACAGAAAATTCCCTAAATGAGAAAGGTAAGTTTCATGCACTGCAGTGTGTACATCCAAAACTCGATTATCTAATTTGTATTATTATTATTTTGTCCAGATTTGACCGGTTTTTGTAACGTTGAGGGAATCAACTGCCCGCCTGTTACCGGAGGAGGGCAACATGCGAACGGTGCTCATGAAGAAGTGCTTCCACAATCACCGATAATCGAGACACCAGGGCTTGAAACAGATACCCGAGTGCCAACTCTACCGCCTCAAGCTAGCAGTGAATGCGTTTATACCGGGGAACCGTTCGGAGACTATGTGGAAGTATTCTTACGGGAAGCCCTCAAAATGAGTGATTTCATTTTGCTACTAGCTATAACGTCTTTCACGTTGCTCGTCTTTTCGCTGGGCCATTATATGATAAACAAAAATCGACGCGAAAAACCACTGATCTATAAGTTAAACATGATTGAACGAGATCTCATGACGGCACATAAAGAGAACGGACTGCTAAAAGCTGAACTGCACGATACACGTCACAAGTTGACTAGCATCGAGAACAACTCATTCGGATCCAACGATATGGTGATCGCACTGAAAAACGAACTTGAACAAGCAGAAGTTGTGAAGCAGGAACTGCAAGCTCAAATAGCGGGACTGGAGAAAGAGCTCGAAAATGCGGCCGAGGCAGGTCTGGAATTGAACAAAATGGTAGCTGAACTGTTGAATCAAAATGGGAGCGATACCATTGCCACAAGTGTAGACGAACTGCAAAGACAGCTCAATGAACAGCAGCAAACAATTCTGTCCATGAACGCTTCCCTAGCGGAAAAGAGTCGCGAAAATAGTGAGTTACAAATAGCGATCGCAAATCAAACGAGTAAGGCAAATGAGCGGGTAGAAGAGCTACAGCAGGCGCGCACGCAATTAACGAGCGATTGTTTAAAGTTGACAGAGGATGTAGATCGTTTGAAGTCCGAGCTACAGTCGAAGGTAGAAGGTATAAGAAAGGAGACTAGCGGTGAAATCGAAAAGTTAACCAAGGACCTGAAAATAGCACAAACTAAGGGCGAAGAACAACGCAAAGCACTGGCTGTCTCTGAAGCAAAGTGTGATGCTTTAGAACAGTGTTTGAAGGACGCCAAATTTTCTGCAGATGGCACCAGTGGTAATGTTGCTGGTCTCATGGACACTGTAGAATTGAATGCCAAGATCGCTCTTCTAACCAAGGATAACAAATCGTTGCAAGATAAGCTACAGGGTGAAACAGTAAGTATTTCGTCGGCACTAGATACAATTATCTTTCGTTTTGTACTCTAGACTAATAGTACTGGGTGGCACTTTCAATAGATAGCGCGGCAGCTTGTGGAAGACCATATCAAAATGGTGAATGAAGAAATTTCGAGCCTTAAAAGGGATTATGGGAAAGCGGAAAAAGACAAGCTTGAAGCGGAAACGAGGCTAGAGGTTTTGTCTTCTTACTTTAAGGAAAAGGAAACACAGCTACAAAAGTAAGATAAGTACCAAAAGCATTACCAAGCCATATTTCATGCTTTATATCTTCCAAACACAGGGAACTAAGCGTAAAAGAAGCCATGTGGATGCAGCAACAGGGTGAAACAACATCGACGGTAGAGAAGATTCGACATCTGCAAGATGAAACACAACAGCTAAAGTGAGTATATGCTTAAAGAAAATGTAAAAACTTTTAAAAAACCTATCTTTTACAATTCCTTTTAGATCGCAGAATGATAAGCTACGTGCAGAGATTGAGGCACAAGCTGCGGCACACAAGGCACAGTATACTATGCTTGAAACACGCTCGCATGACGCATGGCTAACTGCTCGCCAAGCGGAACGAAGATTAGAAGAATCCCGAAATGAGTCAAGTGCTCTGCGACGCAAGCTGACGGCGCTTGGTGATGTATCTGCTGGAAGTGGTACGAACGCACATTGGCCATGTTACGTTTCACAATGTAAGGGTTTTTTTAATTCTCTCTTTGTTTACTACAGATGGTGTTATCAATTTACCGAGCATGTCTACGGACCTGGGAATGACTGCACCATCGCCTATGCGAGTTGAATCGCCAAACGCACCACCACCGCTTATGGGCGTTCTGCCGCCGCCTCCCTTCATGGCTCCATTCATGCCAGGTCCTCCACCACCGTTCTTGCCCCCGTTTATGCCGCCTCATCATGGTCCTGGAGAAATGAGGCCACCTCCACTAGGCAGGCTGATGTCCCCTCCACCGAACCGCTATTCTCCCAACAGTATCATTGATGCCCGTGATCGTTACAGTCCTGATCGAGGACGATACTCACCAGATAGTCGATATGATTACTCGGTAATGTCAACGTACGAGACAGAGAATGATTTTAGTCCACCACCATCGCCACCGCATCACTCGCGGCATTCGAATTATGAGCCGGACCGGGATCGCGAGCGCGACCGTGATCGGGATCGGAACTTCAAAGAGCGTGATCGAGATCGGGCGAGCGATCGTGACCGCGATGGACGCTACAGTGGCAATGGGGGCTACGCAAGAGGATACACACCAACCGGTATTCGCACTTCGCCACCCATACAGGATCCTAGGAACAAAAAATACGCAGGTACCAATAGCAATCATTATTCAGATGACGAATTCAATGGGTGGTAGCAGCACTTATAACCGAGCTTGTAGCTTGTGTGTGTGTGTGTGTTCCTGGCGCTTCGGGTCATCATCTTCAATCATGCTCAAACATATGGCTTAGGGAAACAAAAGCGGGCAAGTGTGAAAGAAGCAGACGGATTGATTAACAAACACTTGAACAAACATCACATGTGCTTGCATGAAATCTCCATTCCTATTTATGCTTAGAATTTTCATTTTTGTTCTAATTCCAATCATCATACACTAATTTTCTTACGATTATCCGCCGCAAGACGACGGTGTTACAGCAGCAGTTGAACTATTTGCCTATAATCATGCCTTTTCATCTATCGGGTTTGTGTGGCGGTCTTCGATTAATTTATTAAATGGAAGTCTGATCAGCTTGAATATTACTCATAATTTTCTTCGTTTTACTGTGCCTCGTGTAATCCATATCATTTGACAATATTTAGCATCGCATTCGGTCTCGGGCAGGCACTCATTACTCATGGACAATATTCATTAACAACTTCTGATAATGCTTAACAAATCATCGAATCTTTCGAACACCACTGCCACCTGAGCTAGTTCGATCCATTCGCGAAACGCTGTGAAATAGAATAACCATTTTTATGTGTACACTTTCGTTCTCTTTGCATATTTATTGGAATGATGTACCCCGGTACGGTAATGGTATCGCAAATGCACAAACACACCTGCTAATTGTCGCTCTACGAATATCGGCTTGAATATGTGCTGTATTCAATCATCGCACGACTAGGAGGTTTCAGTTCCGGTTCACAGGATTCTCTTGGAACACGTAAAAGCTCGAGCAAGTATCGAGAAGGAAGAAATCCGCACGTGTAAGGAACACGGCTCTTGATATAAGTAGAAAATGTGAGCTGGAATGCTTTCGTATTAGGTTGAGTTGTTAAATATTGGTTGAAGTAAAACGGATCAAAATCATATGAAAACCAAAAAATCTATAGTTGGAGAATATAATTGTTTGTTTGTTGATTACATTAACCTTGGTTGCAGGGGAATCACATCTTCAATAGTATTTGGATGAATTTTAAACATTACAATCAGTCGATCAAAATGAACAAAGACATACAACCGAATTTGCTAAACATGGGAAAATATATAAAAAGGAACTTATTACTTATTTAATCGGGTTTAAAACAATTTTAATGCCGACCGCTGAAAGAATCAATCTAGTTGATAGTGGAACCAATCGTAGTAGTCGAAATCGGATGGAGAATCGTAGTCAATATGCATCACAGCAATCGTCGAAGACGTGAAATGCAAGAGCTCTTTCGCGTCAATTTGAAATTGCTTTTCGCCACGATGAGACGTCTACAGGGCCCTCCAACCAGGATTTCTGAAGAGCGCACTGAGTACAAATCATCAGTTTTGCCGTGGCAACGTGGAACTGGATCCAGCGGGGTTGCCAAACCTGCGCAATCAGCTTCTAGAATCTTATCGCGCAACAATACGTTCAGTGTTCTCAAGAAACCCTCTAGCAGCTTTTTGGGAGTCCAAACACCGCATAGCGGAACGGTCCTCGGGGTGCAACGTAGCAATCGCTGGGGTAGTGTGGACAATTTATCCATAAATCGAAAAACGTCGGTTCCACCTAACAATGTAAAGGGTAGCACTACGGCTCCTCAATATACATCGAATAGTTCGGTCACAATGGAGAACAATAAGAATCGGAGTGTGAATTACTGTCCGTCAGATGTTCGACAAGCTAGCATGATACCGATCATGTTACCAGCATGTGTTCAGCCACAGAAACCGATGGACGGGTTCTCTGAAGTGCATCCCCGGCCAAGGCCTCCTGCAATTCGCATACATCACGATGCAGGATGTACGTTTCCGCATTCCGTGAGCAACGACGATGCCAAGCAATCTTGGGAGATTGTTAGTGAAAAAGTCTCGAATGTTGACCAGAAACTTGATAAACTGATGGAGCATCTGTGCAGTCTTGATAAAAAGCAACACGAAGAAGAACAATCAACGGCAAACTGCGTCCAGTCAATCAAGGAAGAACTGATGGCTGTGAAGTAAGTATAGCTACAGTCTTATCCCATGTTTGTCTCCAATGTTATCTAATTTAAACATTTCGAACAGAACAATATGTATTCAGCTTACGGATCGCTTGGATATTCAACAACAAATGAATGATTTTTTACAAAAATTTAAAAGTTCTGATTCCTCCAAGTCATCTACGCTTTCCGCTAAGCCAAAGCCCTGCGCTAGACTTCAAATAGCGAATAAGTATACAAATCTCCAAGGTACCAACGTGCCCGAAGAAGGACTTGCTTGCAGGAACCAAGGCGCCGATCTGCTGAACGAAAGTATTATCAGAGACGGTATGTGTATTTTACAATATTTTTTATTACTATATTAATCGTATAAAATGCTTTTTGTTGATTTCTAAACTTCTTAAAACAAAAACAAACAAAATCAGAACCGAAAACAAAATCTCGCCTGTGTAAATTCCGATTTTGGGCGAAACGAAGCAAACATAACAAATAACTGGAAAAATTAAATGTTTGGAAAACTTGAAACGTTTACACACTCTAAATCTACAGTAAAACATTATGGACCATTTGATCATAAACCGAAGCCTTTAATGTCAGATCAAGGCATTACGTTCCAGGGAATAACATGCTTGGTTTCATTGGCCTGATCGCGGAAGTATTCAGTGATCTTATCCTGACAAGCCATACGAATGCGGGCGGAAGTGGCAGGACTGATGAGAGAAAATTCTTCGCTCAATTTCTCCTCCTTCCTGGCAGCCGCTATTGCATCCCGAATAGCGAAGAAAATAGATGACGCCAGGAAGAGTGGTGGTTCGCCGACTGCCTTTGAGGAGTATACCGCTCGTGGATTCGGTGCGCCGGTTAACAGAGACACGTTAAACTCTCCAGGAATGTCGGCAAATCCGGGCAACTTGTACATCCCCGGGCCACGGGAGTAAACCTGTCCCTGGGGCGAGTAGACCATCTCCTCCAAAGCGAACAGCCCGTAGCCTTGCATGAATCCTCCTTCGATCTGTCCAATATCAATGGCTGGGTTAAGGCTGGATCCCAAATCCATCACGATGTCCGTTCGCAGCACTTGATGGTCACCGGTGAGGCAATCAATTTCCACCTCGGAACATGCCGCTCCGTATGTGTAGTAGTTGAAGGCTTTCCCCGAGTTGGTGCCAAAATCGTACCCAAGCTCAGGCGTAGCATAAAACCCGGTAGCTGACAGTGAAACGCGACTAAAGTATGCCTTGCTAACCCAGAAGTCCCAATCTTTGTCCGGGTACTGCTTACGGAATGGTTCCAGACGCTGGACGATCGTTTGACACGCATTCAGCACTGCAGTACCATTCAAATCGGAACCGGCACTAGCCGCAGTGGCCGAAGTGTTTGGCACCTTATCCGTTGCCGTTTCCGAGACATGAATGCGGTCAAATGGTATGCCGAGCACTTTGGCAGCAATCTGCATCATTTTTGTGTGCAAGCCCTGTCCCATTTCCGTACCACCGTGGGTCAGAAGCACAGTACCATCCTGGTACACGTGCAGCAGGGCACCACTTTGGTTAAGATGTAACACAGTGAACGCAATACCGAACATTGTCGGTACGGCGTGAATGCCCCGTTTACGCCAACGATGCTGCTTGTTGAATTGTTCGACCGCTTCCCGGCGTTCCTGGAATTTGGCCGTATGTAGCACCTCATCCCAACACTTGCTCACGTTGCAGCCCTCTACTATTTGGTTGTAATGCGTCACATCGCCCTCCTTGTACAGATTCAGCTCAACCAGCTCGACATAATCGCGCCCGAGAATGCGCGCCACGTGGCGCATCATCGTTTCGGCGGCCATCATTCCTTGAGGTCCTCCGAATCCACGGAAAGCGGTGTTTGAGGGAAGGTTCGTTTTGCAAACCCAACCACGCACTCGAACGTTCGGTATGCGGTAAGCGTTCGAAATGTGAAATAGTGATCGTTCGAGCACTGCAAACGAAAGGTCCATCGAATGGCCGCCGTTGTTGTAGGACCGGAAATCTCCAGCAACCAGTTTGCCATCCTTACCGACTCCTACCTTGTAGTGGAAGTAGAACGGATGGCGCGTACCGGAGATGGCCATATCTTCATCTCGATCGAGCATACAACGAACTGGCCTTCCGAGGCGATACGCTGCCAGAGCGACCGGTATGGCAACGATCGCTGCACGTGATTCTTTACCACCGAACCCACCGCCAAGCCGTTTCACGCGTGACACTACCTTCGATGCTGGAATGCCAAGCGCATGCGCCACGTGCATCTGGATCTCGGTGGGATGCTGTGTGCTACTTATCACTTCCAGCTCATCCGTTTCCTTCGGAATGGCAAGGCAAGCTTGTGTTTCGAGGTAGAAGTGCTCTTGGCCCCCCAATCGGCAGTCACCTTCCACGACGATGTCGGCCTTCGCCAAAGCTTGCTCAATATCCTCGCCTCTTACGATCGTTCGTGGGAAGCCAGGGTAGAATGATTCCTGGGCAATCGCATCTTCGATGGTAACGATCACGGGGTGCAGTTCCTCGTAAGCAATCTTGACCTTCCTGGAGGCACGTTGTGCGATAGTTTGACTGTCAGCGACGATGGCTCCCAGAATTTGGCCTTGCGTTGTTACTACCTCCTTGGCAAAGACAAACTCATCGTGGAATACGGGCCCGGCCTTATTCTGCTCCTCCGTTAGATCATCCGCACTGAAGAACCGATGCACTCCCGGTTCACGCAACGCTTCCGATGGATCGATTGATACGATCTTCGCGTGTGCCTTGGAGCTGTACACGAAGGCCAGGTACAATTCGTTGGAAAACTTTGGAATGTCATCACAATAGACCGCTTCACCGGTGGCCTGCTTGTACGCGGATGCATGAACCTGCGGACGATGAATCGGATCGGTGGCCGGTTGATCTGGAGAAACCTTTTCGAACAGCTGGGTACTCTTCGGAGGAAGTGTATGAAACGTGTCCGCTCCGCTTTTTTCACGATCCGCAATCGGAGTGCGTCCTTTGATAGATGTTTTATCGAGTGCTTGAGCAATGGCCAGATATGCTTTAAAGAAAAGGCTGAGTGTTAGCGATCGCCGGTAGAGTATCATACCGCCCGGTGCAGATGCGCTGAGGGGTAGCTCCTCGATCAAGAGATCGTTACAACACTCCACCAGCTTGCTATCCCACGATCGCCCTTTCAATGCATTAGCCGTACGCGTGGCAAGTACGGTGATTGGTGCCATCCCACCAAAAGCCAGGTGAATCTCCTCGACCACATCCGTTCCAGGGTGGAAACGAACATTAAAGGCACCATTAACGATCGCAATATCGTCGTCCCGTCGTTTGGCTTGCTTGTGCGCAATGAAGTGTTGGTCTATCGTTGTGCGCGGAATGAACACCGAGAGAAGAACTTCATCCGGTTTGATCACATTCCTGCGATAGCCGGTGAAAAACCCTTCTCCCATGTGAACCGTCCGGACACCGCCATCAATGCTTGCGACCTCCAGTGCAACCGCAGCCGCCGTGAAAATGGGATTAAGATCGGAAATCGGACTACCAGTCATAATGTTGCCACCAACCGAGGCCACATTACGAATCTGCTTTCCCGCGAACCAGTGCAGCATGTCGACAATGGCCCGGAACAAACGCGTCGTTGGTTCAGGCTGTGTGTCGATTTCCTGCCGAAGGGCCTGCTCCATTTCCATCAAGGTAACCGCCGAGCCAACCTTTAATCCGGCCTCACTGACTTCGATGGTCGTCAACTCCTGGATCTGGATGGGATTAGCCAAAACGGGATACTCAAAGTGCTTGAATTTCACCTCCACACCAACTTCCGTATTGCCCACAACGATCTTGGTATTGGGGAATTCCTTCTTCAGCATCAGCAGATCGGTCAGCTTCGTCGGTCGGTACCAGGCAGTGCGTGAGGATCGGAAGACAAACGAATTAGCATCCAGCCCGTTGGAAAGCTTCAGTTCTGGTGGAAAAATTGGTTCCTGCGTGGCGTCATAAGGCGTGAAGTCACCGCGTTCAAACAGTGTACTTTCAACTTGCGCCCCACAACCGGATTCGCTGCCGTTTCCATTGGCTTTTCCATTACGGCAGCACTTTTCACCTAAGCCACAGGCCGTGGCAACTCCTTCCTTCGTGAACGTTTTGTATCCTTCCAAAATTGGACGATAGCCTGTGCAACGGCAAAGGTTCCCTTGGAAAGCTACCTCCAGCTGCTTCATCGATGGTACGGGAGAGCTGCGCAGCAGCGCGTACATCGACATGACGATACCGGGCGTACAGAAACCACACTGCGACCCGTGAGCCTTCGCGATGCGCTCCTGAACCGGATGCAACCGGGTACGAGTACTGCCGATGCCCTCTACAGTGGTAACGGCCATACCATGCACGGCACAAACGGGCGTAAGGCATGCATTAACCGCCAGGTGCTGCAACTTTCCCGTTTTGCGATCAACCTTCGATACCATAACCGTGCAGGCTCCGCATCCACCTTCCGCGCATCCTAGCTTCGTGCCGCAGAGGCGCAATTTTTCGCGCAAATACACCAGCAGCGTACACTCCGGATCGGGACTCTCGTCGATGATCTGCAATGTTGTGAGAAGAAATGGGAGAATAAAACCTTATTTCAAGTGTCCTGACCGTGCCACCGCAATGGTATTCAAACGATGCACATGTCCTCGATAGTACGCGGCAATACGAAAGAGAAACCATGCTGCTGCCACAGAATGTGAGAGAGCGAAACCGTAATCTCGAAGAGACAGTGATTGAGCGCAAAACAACGGTGATAAGGGACAGGCGGCGCAATGGGTGTGCTCTTGATTAAATTGTATAGCCTGCGCGAATCATACCAGCAAGACGACACGATGTTTACGGTTCGCTGCAGAAAGTGACTGTTACCTTTAGGTCAGTCGCACGTTCCACCACTACGCCACTATCGTTATTGACTTAAAACGTGATTGCGAACAACTGTTATCAATAAGCTTGTTGCTACAGGGCCTTCATCCCGGAATGTGCTGGAACAGAGCGGTCCGTATTTGCTTTTTCAATTTAAAATACATTGTCTTACCTTCTTGCCATTCACGAAAAACGTAAGCGACGCTTTTTCGTCGAACAATTCCGCAAGCGTGGCCGATTCTTTTCCGATGTTCGTTGGAGCCATTGCGACGAGCGAAACCTATCAATTAATCCAATTGATCTTCGCTAGCACTATTTTACACCACACCGTGCAGCCGTTTTGACCTTGACACTCGGGCGTCTAAATATCTGTCTTTCACTTTTTTTATCGTCTGCAGAATGTGTTCCACAGTAAACAGCTTTTTGGGATGATCGTGTGCCACGGTCTTCTTCGCGGGCTTAACGATCGCAAACTCAAAGGGGTAAGCACTGCTGGTGATCAGGCGAGCGACTGAGAGTGGAGTACAGTGGACAGTCCTCTCTGCTGCTGCTGTCGTCGAGATTTGCCACAGAAATGCGCCAACTCAACCACTTCACAGGTCGTCTTGGGGGAATGTGGACCCATGCAGATGAGCCGCTTCTTATTTTGCTGTCCTTTCCTAGTGAGAGAACACGCCAGATGAAGCCGTACAGCGCGGAGAGTACAAGAGAGCATGCTTGTCCGCCCCATGCATCGTAAATCTCAATCAACCATATCAGCTCGCACCGCTCTAGTGTGAGGCACGCCGTGCTGGTTTAAAAATCAGCTGTTTAATCTAATCGGTTAAACACTGCCGGTGCTTGAGTGTGAAGGACATTGCGCATGTGATTTTGTTTTAATAACGGAATGCAAGTTATCAAGCAGGGAGAGAGAAGGGTTTAAAACATGGATCATGTTTCTATGTTGCTATAACTCAAAGGGTTCAGTTGGATTCAAAAGTGCTATAATAAGTTGTTTGGATCACTGAAAATTGAATTTATTGATCGTTGTTTCGGCTACTAGCACATGGCTGCAGTACTTTTGAGATGTTTAATCCTGTTTGATTAAAAAAAATCCCAAAAACAGCCTTTAACAAACGAAGTTTTCTTTTTAAACCCCATTATAATGAGAGAAATCAGTTTGCAATCGGATTATCTGTCACAGTATTTTCACAGGGACAGTGTCAGTTTGTAAAAATAAACATCGAAAGCACGGGTTTTGCTTTAGAACGTGATTTTCAGCCTGGTTTCAAAACCGAATCACGAAAAGTTAAAACACCTTTTATGAAAGTAGAATGTTGTGTCACAAAAAGGGAATACTGTGCTGCAAATTACACCATGCGCTGATCCGTGGAATGAGGGTGCGAAAGAGGCCAGAGACGCTTTCCTCGACCAGGATTACATCAGCACGTTTTACTCACAACAGCCCAAACGAAAGGATAGACGAGAGCCTGATACGAAATGTGGGCATACTGGCGCACATCGATGCGGGAAAAACGACGACCACGGAGCGCATGTTGTACTACGCCGGTCGGACGGAAACTCTGGGAGAGGTGCATCACGGGACGACCGTCACCGATTTCCTGCAGCAAGAACGCGAGCGAGGAATTACCATCTGCAGTGCAGCCGTGTGTTTCGACTGGAAGAACCACCGTATCAATTTGCTCGATACGCCGGGGCACATAGATTTTACTATGGAAGTAGAACAGTCGCTAGGAGCGGTCGACGGTACGGTAATCATACTGGACGGCTCGGCCGGAGTCGAAGCACAAACGGTCACCGTGTGGGGCCAAGCGAACCGGCATCGCCTTCCTAGGTTGGTGTTTGTTAACAAAATGGATAAAAAGAATGCCGATTTTGAGGCATGTGTTTCGGAGCTCCGTACCAAGCTGGGTGCCGTACCGGTTCCGCTGCAAATGCCTATTAGGCACGATGGAAAGTTGATAGGTAAGCTTCGACCGAACGTTGTAACCCATGGTTTGCTACAATGCTACATGGTCTCTTACTTTCCAGGGTTGATTGATGTGTTGTCAATGTCGCAAATCTTTTGGGATCATAAAAGCAATGGAAGGACCTACGAGATAAGCCCGATAAAAGATGATACTACGCTGGAACGAGTGCGCCAGAGGCTTGAAGAGCTAATCGATTTACTCTCCGGAATGGATGACGGTCTAGCTCAAGCTATCATCGATAGCGACAGCATGGAGAACATCAAACTAAACATCATACTGGATGCACTTCGTGCTTGCACCGCCAAGCAGGTGAATAATCAGCTGATGGTCTGAAGGGAAACACGATGCGAGTCCCATTATCTTGTCTCTCTTCAGCTGGTCGTCCCTGTACTGTTGGGTTCATCGTATAAAAACGTTGGTGTGCAGCTATTAATGGATGGCATTTTAAATTTCCTACCGGCGGCTAATGAAAGGAATCAAATCTATGATTATTTTGGGTAAGTATTCCGATATCATGCTTTTACTAAGGCGCTAGATAAAAGGTTTTCGGTTTGTTCTAGCAAGGAATTCGTTGGAAAGGTATTCAAAGTAATGCATGACAAGCAGAGAGGCCCTATATCTTTGATCCGGGCCTTTCGGGGCACATTGAAGAAGAACTCCAAGTTTATCACTGCCGCCGGCAATACGGAGACGGTACAGCGCATATACGAGCCGCTTGCTGATGAGTACCGTGAAATCGATTCCTTCTCTGCCGGTAATATTGGGCTGTGTGCTGGACCAAAGACCACTGTAACCGGTGACCTAGTCATAGCGAATGCTTCTGCATTAAAGAGTGCCCTCAAACGGATTCATAAAGATAATACTGGTCAGCCAGGAGCAATCCAGGAGGATGATTCGCTTTTCCTCACACAGAAGCTAGGTCTTCAAACCACTATTCCCGATGCGGTCTACTTCTGCTCGATAGAACCACCATCAGCGAGCCAACAAACACAACTCGATAAGGCCCTGGGTGAAATTCAGCGAGAAGATCCAAGTCTTCGGGTGCGATTCGACGAAGCAACGGGACAAACGGTGCTCGGTGGTATGGGCCAGCTTCACTTGGAGATCATAAAGTCCCGTATTTTGTCGGAGTATCGCATCGATGCTGATCTAGGGCCACTTCAGATAGCGTACAAGGAAGCACTGGTGGAACCCAGCTATGGGGAACGGACAGCGGAGAAGGAAATTGCTGGCAGCAAACAGTATGTTCAGATGGCGATGACGATCTCACCCAGTGACGATCCCAACGAAGAGCAGATCGTGCTAGATAACAGTGGTGAGGCACAGGAAAATTTGAAACTGGTGCGTCCTAGGCAGATGGCGTTCTTTAGAAAGGGAGCCGTTGCCGCTCTGCAACGTGGCCCAAAATTGGGAGGACAGCTTGCGAACTGCACCGTTAAGCTGCATGCTCTGACGATCGGAAAAGGTACGGCGGATACCTTCATAATGGCTACTGCTGCACAGTGCATTGGAAACATCCTAGCGCAGGCCAAGTGTCGCCTGTTGGAACCGGATATGTTTCTAGAAATCGTGACACCAATCGAGTATGTTACACCCATCCTGGCCGATCTGAGTCGTCGGAGGGCAATAATCGAGGAAGTTATAGCCAAGGGTACGGACAGTAAGGTGATAAAAGTTAACGCACCTTTGGCGGAACTGGCCGATTATTCGACGACGTTGCGCATCATTAGCTCCGGTACGGCCACGGTTTCGATGGAACCGAATGGGCATTCGCCACTGAACGATGCTGAAGAGACGTTGGCGTTACAACGATCTTTGGGATTGTAATAAACGATGTAAACGACGATCACGTAAATGCTACAGCCAGTATTGTGTTGGACTTTATTGACTATTTGGTTTATCACGCAGATTCCGTTTTCGCCTCCAATTCTCGCTCCTTTTCCGTGCCTTCGTATATCGCTTGCTGCTGCAAGGCTTTTTGCATTAACGCCATATCGAACTTCTGCTTCGACCAGGTGTACCGGCACGGGAACCAATATCCGAACGTCGTGGCCATAAACGTGCCGAAGCCGATGTGTGTCGATAGTTGAGGACGAGACGTTTTGAGGAACGCTAAAAATCCCACTCCGATACCGAAGCTTATCCCGTAGAGGAAACTATTGCGAAAACACGGTATCGTGCTAACGTCCCGGCCAAAGAGCATGAATGACTGAAGCAAAACGGAGCAAAAGGGTTAGATTGCGTTTGAAATTGGAGCACCGAACAGATCCGGCCTTACCCTATCCGGTGGAGGGTCAATATCCACCTCGAACCCTTGACTGTTGGCGGTTGTCTGATTTTCTGCCATAGTTAATACCAAGAACTAGTCAACGCACTTATATTAGTCTTTAAAAATCGAGCCAAAAATTGACCTTCATGCTACAATCTGTTCGGGCAGGTCCGTGTTATGAAATCCCAAAACCAAGAAGGCGCGGAACTGTCAAGCAGAGGTTTTGTTCCATTATGAACAGTACCTTTTTCACCGGGACTTCGAAGCGCCCGCGTTTCGCTTTTCCATTCTTTTTCTTCTTTCATTCATCATTCGACATCACGCTGGTAAGGAAGTCCGCTGGTACGCGTGCGAGCATCTTTGGTGATTTGCGATTATCTTTAGCAACGGCCGCTGCAGCGAAAGGCAGTTTAACTAAAGAGCGTAGTGCGTGCGTGTAAAAAGTATGTCCTTCGCCTAGATTTAACTGCGATTCGTCGTGCGTGCGTGCGTGTGTGCTGTGTGCGTTGTTCCGCGTGGGGCCGTGAGGCGTGTGCATTTTACTCATCGTGGCCGTCGTCGCTTGCTGGTGGCAGAGGAGAGTGTTTGTGTACATGTGCGTGTGCATTACAAAAGGTGGTGCTGCTGCTGCTGCTCTTCTGAATTACGCGTAAGAAACGATCACCCACATCTTACCTGTCCTTCGGCGGGACGGGAGAGTGCAGAGGGGCAGGGCAGCTGATTTTCTAAGCAAACATAGAAGCAGTCTCTTGGTTGCAAAACCGAGAGTTTCGAGTCGCTTCGATCGGACGAGATAATCGGAAATTGTTTGTAGATCACGCTTAGAGCGCGAGAAAAGTAAGCCAAGCTGGCGACAACGACAAGCGCAGCAAGCGAGCTGTACGAATAATTCCAACGCAAATATACGGTCGGCCAACACACACCACCACACACACTCACTCACACTAGCGCGTGCTCTTCTGCGAGGTAAGTTTATAATTGGCAGTGCTGTGATAGAATCGTGTAAAAACATTCATTTGCATTACTGGTAGGGCACAGTGGGGTAAAAAATGGTCCCAGAGGTGGTAGCCAGGTAAATCTCGCTGGCTCCGCCGACGATGGCCAGCCAGAGGTCGATCATACTTCGAACGCGTTGACGCATTTCTCGGTAACGCAGTAAGCGCGGGCGCCGCTTGGACCGCCACGCGGGATATTCTTGGCTAAAGTGTGGTCTCACAAGTGCCGTAAAATGGAATGTTGTGCCACTAATGATAGCAAACGATTAAGCATGGAATGGACAGACGGCTGGAAAGAGTGTAGTTTTGTAAATCGTGTTGCGGTTGCTAGACGGACATAAAGGCAACGCCGAGCATACGAAGCATACGCGGTTTGCACAAATACACTCATCCAAGCCAGCAGTAGCACACTCACACCGGCGCGCGTGGTAGAGAAAACTCTGTGTGTATAGGAGGCGCTCCATCTGACGCAAGCAAAATAAAAGAACAAGAAAAGTGACTTTCACGCGCCATTTTGTTTTCCCGGTTTTTGCGGCACACCAGAGTTGGCCATAAAGGCTTCATATGGGGCTCTCTGGTTGCCACACTGATATGCAATAACATAATAGGTAAACGAGTGTAATCGGATCATGCTCGATCAAAAACGCATCGAAACTGCATTGATAAAGCATTTCCTGTGGCAAATGCTACCTGCATGAGCCAGGGGTGCTCGTATTAGTCTTGAGTAACACAAGGTGTTGGAATCCCGATGCGTGGCTCTGGTTTTAATAACGTTTTTGTTGTTCGGGAGCCCTTTACGGTAACCAAAAAGAAAAAAAGAAAAACAGTAGTACGTTACATAAATGCGGGGACGCTTGGTTAAGTGAAAAGTAATTGTCGTGTTACCTTTTTTGGGCATCATCCACTCATGAAAAACCTGGTGCGGACGCGCTGAGCATCTTTAGAATTCAAATCTCTAATTGAGTTGAGAGAAGCTCGCTGCGCACATATTTTCCACATTCGTTATCTTGCAATTTAACTTTTTATCGTGACCGTTTGATGTTGAGCAAAAATATCACCCGGTTTGGTTTGGTTTGGGGTGGGGGGCGCACACCGAGTGTTGAATTGCGGTTTTTGGTCCGAAGGGAAGAAGCAACATAGATAACCACCGCGCACTCCGGGAGGTTGGTTGGATCCGTGTTCGGCGTAGTGACTGCATCTTCCTGTGGCCGAACATACGACTCGTAATAACGCTCGCACTCGTAGCATTTCGGCTCGATTTCGTACGTTTGAAGCTGCGCTTGTACCACCGCCCGCCGTTGCCGTTCTCATCACACAAAATAGCCAACGTTCAACCTATGCTGAACGAGCGTTGGGCGAGTATTGGTGCGAGGGATTGTGTCTGTTCTTCAAGAACGCGCTCTCACGCACATAGCTGACCGAG
>NC_064874.1:89584401-89606901 GCF_943734745.1 Anopheles darlingi
GTGCCAGTGGTGCTCAGGCGGATGAAGGCCAAAGAGGAGGAATGGCGCGAAGCGCAAAAGGTAGGCATAACTGTATTCCGTGCTCACACTTGCTTCCGTTACGACAGCCCTTAAACACTAACTTTTCTCTTATTATTTTCCACAGAGTTTTAATAAACAATGGCGAGAGCAAAATGAAAAGTATTACCTTAAATCGCTCGACCACCAAGGTATCAACTTTAAACAGACGGACATCAAAGCTCTCCGCTCGAAAAGTTTGTTCAATGAAATTGAGACACTTTTTGATGAGGTGAGTTACATGAAGGTAAACACGATCGTCCTTTTCTTAATCAGATTGATAGTAGCCTGTTCTCGATAGTTTTGTGTTTTGTTCAGTCTTGCAAGTAAAGTAACGAGCGTGCTTTATGCAGTTGCTCAGTCTTCATAGATATTGTAACAGATTTATCGTTGTTTGTTTTCGCTTTAACAACTATGATTACCATCCACAATAGCATTCGGTTGATTCGGCTGATTCATTCGTGACGGTGAAGTAGGAAAACTAACTTATGGTTTGAATTATTCTTTAAAGCGCCACGAGCAAAACGAAGATCCGAGTGCTTCTACAATGCAAGGTAGTGGGCCGCACATGACGATACCTTACAAAGACAAGACAATATTGGAAGATGCAGCAAACTTGTTAATACATCACGTCAAACGTCAGACCGGTATTCAGAAGCAGGAGAAGGCAAGAATCAAACACATGCTGAGGCAATTTGTTCCCGATTTGTTCTTTGCACCGCGTCAGCAGCTGAGCGAAGACGAACGAGAAGAAGGTTAGTAACGGCATGACAGTCTCAATTGTAGATGTTGTAAACAATGTGTAAATTTATCCTTTTTTAACATTTACGTGTAATTGCTTTTCAGATGATAAAGATATGGACGTCGATCAGGAGGAAGATGAATGTAGTGGGGGTAAATCTTCGAACTCTAAAAGAGTATCCGGTAGCGGTTCAAGTAGTAATACTCCCAGTGGTGCTAATAACACCAATGATGGTGTTGCAGAAATGTCAGCAATGAAAGAAGAAGTTGGTGACAACACGACCGGGTCGGAGGGCGTTGCAGCATCCAAGAAAGGCTCTCATGAGTCCCAATCTATGGCATCTGGGAGTGGGGCACCAACAGCATCTACCACCGTCACATCGTCGTCGTCTTCAGCGACGGTGACGTCTTCGAGTGGAGCAGCAAGTACAAATAACAGTAACTCTAACGAAGATAACAACGGTAGAAATGCAACCGGTAGTACCGGAACAAGTACTGCGGAAAGTGATACGGGAAGCAAAATGCCAATAAAAGCTGAAATTAAGGATGAGAATGATGTGACGTCCCCTACTACGTCGACACAAGATCAAGCCACTGCCGCAGGTCAGCAGCCGATGAGTCCACCGTTACCGCCACATGCATCTGGCAAACATATCGTAAGTATCATACAGTTTCCAGCATACTGCAGAGTTTATTTGCGGTGGTTGTCCCTTTTCCTAATTTGAGCTCTTGCCATAATGTTCTGTTACAGGAGGAAGCGTACACTTTATTTTTTGCTAACAATAACTGGTATCTGTTCCTTCGACTTCATGCAATTCTTTGTGAACGATTGCGAACAATTTACGAACGGGCACAAATCATTGCGGCCGAGGAGCGTGCCTATGAGAGCACACGCAACAACAGCACTGCGACTGCTCTTCGGCTGAAGCCGAAAAGCGAAATACGCATAGAAGAGTACTATAATACGTTTTTGGAAATGCTAAAAAATCTCCTAGATGGCAACATGGAGTCGAGTAGCTACGAGGACACACTTCGTGAAATGTTTGGCATTCACGCCTATATAGCCTTCACGTTAGATAGGGTAAGGATTTTTGGTTTGACTATTTGTGGTTCGCGATATTAGAAGGACGTCTTGGATGATAACATTTCTTTCTTTCCATCATGATAATGGCAGGTTGTGCAGAATGCAGTTCGTCAGTTGCAACACTGTGTTACGGAACGGGGTGCGCTTGAGTGTGTGGAGTTGTTTCAGACCGAGCATCGTAAAGGCAGCGTCGGAGGATTGTGTCGGACTGCTAATCGTCGGATTGCTACTGAATTAGCCTACCAGCGAAAAGCTGAGGCTGCATTGCAGGATGAAAATTGTTATAAGATATACATTGTGAGTATTAGTCGTGAGACAGCCAGGTGTTTCTAGCAGACAGCCATAATTCGCATGATTATCTTCTAAACAAAATTTTCTTTTCCTCTTTCACAGTACAAAATTGATTGTCGTGTTACAATCGAGCTGCTCGATACAGAATCGGAGGATACTACTAACAATTTTATCAACTCGCAAGCTTACAACTCCTATGTTGACCGAATATCCAATCCGGCTGCTGCCGGCACTGGTAGTGACAGTGGGGGTGGTGGGGGCGGTGGAAATGGTGGATCTGCCGGAAATGGCGGCAGCAACAACGGCAGTGGTGGTAGTAGTGGTGGTGTAGGCAGTGGCAGTGTTGGTGACAACACAGGCAGTGAAGCAACCGGCAATACTGCCATGGTGCATTTGGACAGCAACACAAGAAGCAACCATAATGTGAACACATTGGCTTCTCACGGAAAATGCAGCATAGGAGGCGACGATGAACGATCCAGCGAAACGGCAGTGAAAGTCGAGAAACCCGACGATGAGCTGGTAAGTCAGTAGAAATGCTGATCGCCTTCCTTCAAAATAGTCCTCAAATTTTACACCGAAGAGGAAAAAGCCTAGACTGCAAGTTTAGAAAAAGAAAAGTGAAAAGTTGTCTTACCAAAAAAAAACTTTTCTGTGCGTGGTTGTGTTGAGGTCGGGCTCTGTATGTCGCATTGGGTAGATCAATGCTCCGCTCCGCGTACGGAGACAATTGATGATCCTTAGTGCTGTTGTAAGCACGTTATTCTCACTGCTACATTGTCGTCACCAAAAGTATAAGCATTCATTCTAACATGAAGGACAAGCAAGATTCCTCTTTTAATGCTTCATATTAAAAACTGTGAGTTTTTTTTTTAATTAATTTTAACTCTGACCTGGATTGATCAATCGATTCAATCGATCACGTTTCGTGTAACTGCCATTAGTACGTTTGCTCTGTTAACCATCAACCAACAAACCATTTTTTAATTGTATGTTTTTAATCATTTTTCCTCTTAACGATTGTGAATATTGTTTGTATTTGCCCGTCCTCCCCGCCCTGTACCCTGGTGATATGGGGCAATGGTGAGTGTTGCGCTACAGATCAGAATGCTGCTGCTATAACGAGCTCATTCACATCCTTCTGCAGGTTGTTGTTCGGAAAGCAATGTTTCACTAATTACATCAATCTCACTCTTAACCACTTTCCTGCGCCAGGCCAGAACAAAAAATGAAAAATTTTAAAACAAGGTTCAACACAAGAAGAAGGAATAAATTTGTAGTTCTGATCAAAAATCGATGCGTGAACTTAAAACTGATAAAAACGGATTACTGGTAATTTCGCACAGAGAGATGTTTACCCATTATTTGAGTAGCCCGGATATGCGCAAGCTTTGTTTTGTTACTCCTGTCACTTGAGGGGTATTTGTCTTTGTTGTGATTATGGAGGTAACTTTAAAATTATGCATTCTAAAGGTGCATTAGCAAGAGCAATCTGGCCATGAGGAAATACCCGATACCATCTGGTGTCTAGTGAATTAGAGAAGAATTAACCCATCATTAAAAGTAGATTCTTTATATTAAATATGGATTGTTACTTCTGTTTGCGTGTGTCCTCGAAAACTCATTGATTGAATAATTCATTTCATACGACCGTATGATGAGGAAAATAGCATTTAGAGGATAGATCCTTAGCTTAAAATAATTTCGCGCATAATAACGACAAGTATTTTTCGGAGTTTCCTCCCTGTGGTGCCCTCAAAATGACGTGTAATAAGTGGTGAGTGTCATAAATATTGAGTATTTTCAGATAAACTATTGTACATAACTATTAGTAAAGGGAGCAAGCAGCCATCCACAAATGATGAAAATTAATTGAATGACAATTATCGAGAAACGCGAGTAAAACGTGCCCACAGACAGATTGAGCGAGAGCAGGTTAATCGTTAGATTGGGCAAAGTTGCGTCACATACAACGAGAGAAGACATTACTGTGTTGATGATTAGAAAAGATTTCAAATAAGGCGTGAAACAACACAGTTGAATGAGATCCTTGCGAAAGAAACAACAAATAACTTAGCGTAATCACTTCGGGGAAGACGTGCTAGATGTTTTCCGGCATTTGGTGATATGGTTATGTTCCTTTACTGTTTTTTATGTTTCCGTAATGGGAGAAGAAAGATATTTAGGTCTTTCAGTTAACTAAAATATCATCATCATGTGAATTGTTCTCTTGAGCAGCTCAGCCGGAAAAAAATTTCCCATTCAGTAATGGAAATTGTCTTGTAAAAATAATACCAGCTGTCATTTTTACAGCTCACTGATATGAAATAAAACCAATAAGTTCCCATTTTCCCGTTATATGCCGTCAACATCTCGTGTACATGATTGTAAATTGTCATTAGGGAACCCCAGGTTCGTTCGTCCGAGCTCGAACGGATGAGCTTTTAGCAGATTGATTTGAATTGTATTCTGTCTTCAGTTTTAACTGTAAAAAGTAAGATGATGTGTCCCTGTTTTGTAAAGTCAACAAGAGAAAGAGAGAAAATCCATCCATTTTATTCCGCATTCGAGGGATTTTTAATTTTGCGAAGGACACCAGTTTAGCCTATAATACAGTGTCACATGAAAGAGACACAGGGAGGAGAAAATGTGTCTGTATCTAATTTGAATTTGTCTAAAGCTTGTACATATAAAAATGGAAACAATAAAATGGGCTGTAGAATATAATCCACAATTGAAAACGGCAGTGCACAAATGCATCCGTATAGAGAGAAAAAGAGATATGTTGTAGGGGTAGGTCAATTAAACCTACAAACAATAGAAAGCATTTGTAAATATGATCGCGAAATTTCCTCTCATCTTTGATCTGGTTTGTAATGAAACTAAATAAAAGAAACACTTGTATGAGAGACGTTTGAGAACTCTCCGACTGAAACCGAAGCGCGTATCTGTGTACCCTCTGATATTAACGTAAAGTAGATGTTTTTCTAGTAACTGCGGACGGCATTTCTGTATGCCTAACACCGTGTGCACGTGCTTTTATGGATACACGAACAAATGAGAGAATAGCATATTTCATTTGGACTTTTCCGCGTATCGTTTCCATATGTCTTTGTTTTGCATTTCAGAACTTACCACGGACTTGTTCAATTATATTTACTTTTTACTCTGCCATCTTTATCTTTTGGTGCCTCTTTATTGAGTCGTTTACGTGCGTTTATAACTACTTTGGTCAATGTTATCTATAGCTGTGGCGTTTGATGATTTCATCAATTTCTGAATGAAATGTTCGACAAAATTATAGGCTTTATGTTCCAAAAGAAAACACACATTGGTCAACCGAGAAAAAAGCGTCAGTCGTTGGCTGTTAACGAAACATCACCGGCGGAAGACAGAAGAGAGAGTCTTCACCTGGGGATAAAGTTTAGAGAACATGCTACTACCCAAAAAGGGGCTTTTCTTCCTCCATCCCAGAATTTTTGTTTCTAATGACAAACACTGCCGCCAGAGAGAGAGAGAGAGAGAGAGAGAAACAGAATCACTAAGCGTAGGAATGTGTAGGTAGGTGTTAAAAGCAAATTTCCGTAGTCTTTCTCTCATTGCAATAATGATTTGTATCAATTTTCCTTTTTTTTAATTGCTCAATACTATTACTATCGCACTCTAGTTCGAGCTTTTGAACTGTTCTTATGCAGTAGAGCTTCTAGAGGGATCATTGCTTTCTCATTGTATCCTTTCTACTAGTCGTTCATTTTCTCTTACGATTCGTTTGTAGATCATGTTGTTTTCTTTTATATACTGTATTCTGGTTGTGTGATTGCGTTTTTTCGAAAAGTAGGAGGCTTTACTTAACTTCAAAGTGTTGTTTCTGATTAGAAAATATTATGCAACAGGGTGATAGCTGCTAGGCCAGAATTATATGCCATTAATTTGTACCACTATTGGAAGTGTTTTTAATTTTCTAACTCGCTTTTCATTTACCTTATTGGGGCTATTCATATCTTTAATTTTTGATTGAAGTTGCTTATCTTACGTTTTCAAATTGCTTCACAAATGTGCGCCTATGTATCATTTTATAATTCAAATTTTGCTTCGCTAGGAAAAAAAATCTGTATTAGAATCATAGTTTTAAGTTTGAATATCTTAATGTTTTGCGTTCGACCTGGTTCAGGAAAATTATAGAAAAATCGTAAACAGTTGGCACTAAACCTTATTCATTACTTTCCTTTTTCTTTGTATTACTTATATCATATTTGTGCATGGTTTGTTATGTATACGTTTTCCGACTAATTGAATCTCTTATTATTGTGTTAAAATTTGCTCTGCATCAATAATCTTTCCGTTTTTCATTTTTTTATTATCAGCCTTTAAAAGTCTGCCTCCACTTTTCCATTCTTTCAATCGCTTTGAATCGAACCAATTAAGTGTAGAATTAAGGATTGAAGTCGGCCTGTTTCTTTGTGATGTTATCAATCTTTTAGTATTGCGGTATCATTTGGTTCTTATCAAACGCCAAATGAATGTGTCTAGTGCGATGTCTATATTCTTCTTTATCAAAAAAGCAAACCTCGTAAGATCGACGATGTTTATCGTTGAACTACGAGTGCACGAGTCGTTATTAAATGCATTCCATTTAATTGTCTTTTATAATTTTTCTTTTTTCTTCTTTTCATCGCCGATTGACAATGCCTAATGCAGCACCGAAGCCATGCCGTGATGAATAGGCCGTTATTCTTGGCGCGTAATGTGCAAATTTTCAAAAACCGTTCCCACAAGAGATCGCTTACAATTAATGGAAAGAAAATGGCAAATGCTGCTTGGCCGATAATATCTTCGGATTCGGATGACACCGGGGAAGATACGGGTCGAGCTCTTTCTAAATCACCTAGGATTGCACCAAATGAAAAGTCCAATTTGCCCCAAAATTATTGCGATGATGCTGATGATGCAACCGCAACGAGCTCCAATGTAGAGGAAGAGTCCAAATCCGCAAACGAAAATGATTCAGCAACTGACGTGAAAAAGGAGAAGAACATATCGCTTGATAAAAGTGCATCCAGTATCACCACAGGATCAATAACGATCAATGCACTTGGTGGCAGCGGTGCGAACAGCAGCAGCAGCATCGTTGGAGAAAGCATGGAAAAATCTACTGGAAACATAAACAATAATAACAGCAATATGAACAATAACAGCTTGAGCGACACTGCTAGTACCAAGAAGACCGATAATTCATCTTGCTTGGGAAGCAGCAAAAAGTCCTCCACACCAGAACGGTTATCATCGGGCATGAATGGATGTCACGATTTGATTATCGATGATACGGAGCAGCTGAAGATGGACAATCATTTCAGATCATCTAAAGTGCGTAACAAAAAATTTAACCTCTACCGATTGGGATCATTGAGGCAAGCTAGTAAAGTAAGTACACTTGAGCTTTCATTTTTCTCTTTGCTTTTTGCCATTCGTCGTGTTACAAACAGTTAATTTGTATATTTTTTACAGACCCACCCGAAAGTGACAAAACGAATGCATCAAAAGTTTAAGAAATTTGTCGATCAATGGCTGGATAGTAATGTTACTGCGTCGCAGCAAGATTCCTGCAATGATTGGCTGGTCGGAAAGCAACAGAATCTAATTCAGAACTTAAATACCACTGTGGTCGTGCAGAATAATGATCTTAATCGTACTCCGTATGTACCGTACAAGCGTTACAAGGTAGATAAATCTGAATTTACGTGAGATAATGATGAGAAAGAAGGCTCATGTTATACCTTCAATCTTGTACCTCAGCATCGCCATGGTATGTGAATAAGAGAAGCGCTGTAAAATAGCACGTCGTAGGAAACAAGACCTTTCTAAGGTATGATTAAGAAGTTTGTAATCATTGGTTGCATTCTATTGCAGCAATCCCTACACTTCAAATATACTTTCAATTTACATATAACATATACTGTCTCTGCAAAACCGAGCTGAATCGGTGCATTGATTAATGTTGTTATACAAATGAACCACTTATTTGTTAAAATAGTTGAAGAATAGATAAAAGGACGATTTAGGCAAAGGTGGACGGTGGCAACATTGGTAGTTTAATTTTTAAATTACATTCTAAACGCTTTTAATGAAAAAGATAGTTCTTCGGAAGAAGCAATGAAGCCCAATTACTTTAATGTTGATTACATTTTTAAATGCTTACGTTATTTGTGCATTATAAAGCTATGTTGACCGGATTTCCTAATGAGATACAAGCGGAGTAGAAATGTAACTTTGATAACTACTAGGATTTGTTCAAGAATCGATTGAAGCGAGGCCTTCGCTCAAGTGTTGCTAATTCTTAACGCTCCGTCCAGTCGGGAAGTTCTTAAAGTCAAAGCATATTAAATAAGCGGGGGCATACACTGCTATAATGTATGAAAGAAAGCAATTGCTGCACGGAGCAGCAAATTAAGCATTAATTATTTGAAATCGCAAACGAGTTTAGAGAAATTTTTAACAAATAAGTTTGTGAAATAAAGTTAAACTGACCGATTAATTTGATTACTGTAGTTTCCCTTTAATAAACAGCTAATTTCGGATGGAAAGACTTCAACCGACACAGAATCTAGTAGATTGGTAAAACATTTCGTTTCTAAAAGATTTATTTTCAAAAAGCAACAATAGACAACAGATAAAACAGAACGTAAAGAAATAAAATTGCCCTCTCATAGAAGAATATAACATCGGTTATCAGAACCACGATATTGCAACGGATTATAAACATGCAATTCTCCGTTCGTAAGAGTACGAGCGCTAGCTAACTGTCACTGTTGTAGAGTTGGGCACACTTTTGCCAACATGTAATCGTGAAAACAGTGCTCTATCAAATCTCTTTTCAACGTCTGATTGTGATGGGAATGTGTGGAACTGTTAAAATATTGTTCTTTTTTGCTCACTGAGCTTGGTCTAGGAATTGCACTACAATGTTGAGATAATAACGCTTTCCGTTCTCTCCTTATTGCAATTTTCTAAAGTAGGCGCGTCAATGTAATTCATTTAAAAAAAAAAAGAACAGACAGTAAGATAAAGAACGAAGAAGGCGAATGATTAAAAAATAATAATCGAGTTTTGAGATACACACAATCTTCTTAATCCTTGCGTATATTGCGCACACCGGCGTGTCCGGCTTTGTGCTGTGATGTGTACGATAAGCGCACTAAACAAAGGCAAAGCGTAGTAGAGGAGGCAGGGCTGGGATAGATTCATTTTTTGATTTGAGTAGATCAATAGTAGGTCAATCAGCCGCGCGTTGATGCACACAGAGATGCACTTCCTCCCTCGGCTCGACGGTGACGAATAGCGTGATAGCGTTTCAAGTGCTCGCCACGATCACCCCCGGGCGGCTGATAATAAAGGCGATTAACCCGGCATTTATGTGATGTGTGTTGTAGTGTATGAAGTGGGTCGGCAACATGCACGTAAGCTAGCCCCAATCACCGCCGCCTACTTGTTCTGTTGTTCCTCATCATCAGCCATAAGATGGACGGGACAGTGAAAGCTTTTACTGGCTGTAATTTTCTCTAGTGCTTCACCGGCGTATGATAGGAGCGGTGATATTTCGCAATCACTGGCATTATCGGACTGAGTAACTTCCAGTGCCCCGGCATTGAGCAGCCACTTCCGGTGCAGCCGATAAATATCGTTACGCACGCTCGATGGACAATCGAATCCAACGGAATCGGCATTTTTAAGCGCACTGAACTCCTCCTCCCGTCGACCCTCAAGTGCGACGAATCGTTCCGCCAGCGGAAACACATCGAAGATGAATTTTTCCATCTTTATGCCATTCGGTTTGCCGGGTTTTATGCTTTGGCCTCTCGTTGCTTCAGCGTCAGCGGTGTCGATGAAAGGGATCTTCTTCTTTGCCACGTGCAACGGCAGTACCGTTTCGGCGATGCGGCGCAGGAATTCCGTCGTGAAAAAGTGATTGCATATATTGCCCGCATTGAACGTTAGCTTTCCATCGGGATTCCGTCGATTGGCCGACTCGTTCGATAGCTCGCTGTATTCGACGACCTGATACTTTCCCTTGACCTCACACAGTACACCGATTGCTTCGTCGGGTTTGATCTTTTCTATCACCTTTACTCCACAGTCAGCCTCCTTGCGAATGCAGTAGCCTATGAAAACCGGATCTGCCACCTTGATCAGTATATTGTCGACGCTGTGAGCATGCAGATACCGTACTCCCTCCCTCTGCAGTTCGTCCAAAATTCCTTCATCTTTCAGCGCACGATAAATGCCACCGTTGCCGTCGGGTGCGGTAGCTAATTTCCATTTTTGGTCCATTATAATACGCCCCTCGAAATCCACGCACGGTACACTTCGCTGCCGGAACATACGAATCTGCTCCGCCGGGAGCCCGAAGTAACGGTTCAGTCTAAAGTATTCGAGTGTCTCGGTGTGCGTATGCTCACTGGTCATAATATACCACCGAATGCGTGCACCCTCTCCGGCCAGCTGTTGCAGTCGGCGGATGCGTTCGGCTTGAAGTTGAAAAAGCGATTTTCCGGAAGGTAATCCCATGTTGTACGTGCCTTTGGGGGCCGTTGAACCGAGCCGCGTACCTTGACCACCAGCCAACAATATCACACCCACCTTACCCAAGCGAATCTGTTCCAATCCAAGCTGCCGGAAGTCCTGCAGCTCTGCATCCGTCGTGTCGTCCACCGAAAGCAACATATCCTTGGCCAGCGGTCTCAACCATTCATTCAAGTCTTCCTTCGCCGACGTGTCGGTTGCCATGGCGCGTTTGAACGCCTCGTCCAACGTGGCACAATCCATGCTTGAAGAAATTGAATCCACCAGCCCATTGCGCTCGTCCTCGGTCAGCTCCTTCCAAAAGGTCAGTAGATGCTCCTGGTGCCACTGAGATAGCTCCTTGGCGAGCGCACTGTACTGTTGATCACTCATATTGTTTCCCTTTAACAACGACAACGCGGACTATTCGGAACTTGCGTCCGTTCTGTTCACAGTGGACCGTTAAAATGAAAGTTGTTGCTGCGATCGAAGCAGCCTTCACTGCTGCAGCTGCTGCCCCTCCCAAAACCAACGTTCCATTCGCGTTCGTGATCTCGTTCTTTTGTTACAGCGCTGGCTGGGCGGTTGGCCGGTTCCGCGTTTTGCGCTTTTCCGCGTCACGACCACCAAGTGGGAGTTCTCGTCGCGTAACGTCGTAAAAAAGGGTAACCACTTTCTAACTCACTAAACGCGCGCTTAGCCGGAATCAGATGACAGACTAACGCAGGAGGAGAACCGTTTTCCATGTAAACAAAACGTTGATAAAAGCACTTCGTGGCCGTTTTTCTCTTGCGTAATGCACCTCTTCCAAACCGGACCTTGAATGGGACTCGTTTGTTGAATTTTTGTCAAAACCTGAATCACACAGGTTTTGGAGGCGGGGAGCTGGCAGGCGCTATAACGCTAGATCCCTTATCTTGTGCCGTGACACGCTGCGTACGACGGACACGTTTACAAACATAGCGCCACAAGGGAGATATCTACCGAGATAATGCGTTTGACGGATCAAACGGCGTGCCGCGCAAGTCTTCCCCCATTTGGTGATTGAACGTTTGTGCAAATTCTTCATCAATGATTCGGAAGGAAACGAAGCTCCTTACAGCCAAATTCAAACGATATTTATTACTTTACTGTTGGAACATCAGAGAACAAGGAACAGCAGAAATATTAAAGTAGAAGCATAAAACAGGTATAACCGATGGAATTGAGCATGAAATGCTCGCACCATTCTGATTGATAAGTTATTGAACTGGCATCCATGGCCAGCTAAGCGAAGAAGAGAGATTACTTTTTGTTGCCCTTCTTTTTGCCACTACCGCTGCTTGGTGCCGGGGCTACCACTCCGGTAAGACTAGCGAGCTTCTCTTTCAGAGACAAAAGAATCGAAACTTCCGGTTGCCAGACCGATTTATCCGACTTGCTGGCCTTCAGCTGACGGACCTTTTCTCCTTGCTTTGCAATATCTTCCTCAAGTGTTTTCACAGCTTGCGGATCAGCAGTAGTCGCAGCAGGCGATGCCGGTGCCGCCGATGGCTGCTGCTGCTGTGGTTCTCCAGGAGCTTGCGGGGCACTCTCAGAGGTCCGTGGCAGTCCCAGTGCTTGCAGCTGCTTCTTGAGCTCCAGCAAAATGTTTACTTCCGGTTGCCAGACAGAACGATCGGCTCCGCTCGATTTGACCTTGCGCACTTTGGCTGCCTGCTCATCTACCGCTTTCTGTGCCTCTTTCAAGCTATTTGGCGCACTCTTTGCTGAGGCGGCCGGTTTGGCCGTTTCGCTTGCCGATGATTGCTGTTGTCCACCGTACTTTTGTTTCAGTTCAGCGAGACGCGAATCTTCGATTTTAGAGAACAGTACGGCTGGTTTTCCGATCCGATGTCCACTCGGTAGCACCGTCCGGAGCAGTGGCTTGCTGTGAAATGAGTTAGAGCATTAGTATGAAAGCATGCAAGTTTAACGAATACGTGTCCTAGGTAACGATGCACATACTCTGCATTGATATAGCCTCCTCGGACATTCAGCTGGCTGTACAGATTGCGAGCAGTGGCTGGCATGAAGGGGAAGATGAGCGTTGCCAGCAAACCTGCAGAGAAATGTACCGGAAATTACATTATTACCATTTCTGTTAAAGATAAGGGCCACAGAGGCACGAAAAACAACACTTACATGCGAAATTACAACAGAGTCCAATTACGGTACCGGCACGTGCCTTTTGCTCATCCGTTCCTTTCACTTTGACCCATGGTTCTTCGTTCTGCATGAACTGGTTGCCATAGCGAGAGATTTGTAGCATATGCCTGATGCCGTCACGCATACGCGCCTTCTCCATCTGATGGACGTATCCCTTCAACTCACGATTGGCCAACGCAAGTAGCGTGTAATCGTCTTCAATCAGCGTCATCGGTGGAATCGTGGAATCGAAGAACTTTTCGCAAAACACTAGGGCCCGGTTGACGAAATTGCCCAAATTTTTCAGCAGCTCGTTGTTGTTGCGAGCCTGCAGATCGCTCCAGCTGAAGGATGAATCCTGTCCTTCTGGTCGAGAGGCTCCCAGATAGAAGCGCCAGACGTCGGCTGGAATGCCCGTGTCCTGTGCGTCATTTCCAAACACGCCAATACCACGGCTCTTGCTAAACTTGCCATCTTCGTAGTTCAGATACTCCGTGGCCATGATGTGGGACACCAGCGTATGGCCTTGATTGACGGCGAGCAGGGAAGCCGGGAACATGACGGAATGGAACGGAACGTTATCCTTGGCCATAAATTGATAGAGGTCCACCTTGACGCCAGTGTTGGCGGTATCCGGCTGCCACCACTGTTTCCACTCCTTGCAGTAGCGGCTGGTGATCGAAATGTACCCGATCGGGGCATCGAACCACACGTAGAATACCTTCTTTTCGTACCCCTCGACTGGCACCGGAATACCCCACTTAAGATCACGCGTGATGCAACGAGACTTGAGCCCTTCTTTCAACCAGGACCGCGTGATGACACGTGCGTTATGTGTCCAACCCGGATCTGACCGATCGATCCATGCACGCAGCTCCGGTTCAATCTTTGGTAGATCGAGGAAGAATTGGTTCGATTCGCGCATGATTGGTGAACTGTTGCAGACCTTGCAACGTGGGCGCAACAGTTCGATTGCGTTCACCAGTTTGCCGCAACCATCGCACTGGTCACCTCGGGCGTCTTCATAGCCACAGCCCGGATGTGGACAGGTACCCTCGACGAATCGATCCGCCAGATAGCGATCACATTTCGTGCACAGCAGCTGTTCGACTGCCCGCGTTTCGATGTATCCCTTCGCGTACAGTTCTCCGAACAGCTCCTGTACGATACGGGTTTGCTCGGTCGTTGTCGTTCGGCCAAAGTAATCGAAACCGATACCGAACCACCGGTAGATGGAGTTGTGGATATCGAAGTACTTGTCGCAGATCTGCCGTGGGGTCATGTTTTCGGCCAACGCTTTCGTCTCCGTTGCCGTACCGTACTCATCCGTGCCACCGATGTACAGCGTGTTGTATCCGCAGAGTCGCGAATATCGTGCGAAAATGTCAGCAGAAAGCACACAGCCTACGATGTTGCCCAGATGGGGCACGTTGTTAACGTACGGCAAGGCCGATGTGATGAGATTGTTCTTTTGGCCCGCCTTCGGTAACACGATACGTGGCTCATCTCGGATCGCTCGATTGTCCACGTCGGCAAAGGCGACACGTGCCGCTTCGATTTCCTCGGGTTGCACCGTTTCAGCTATGTTCGCTGCAGTGTCCGCCAGCAGCTCACCCTCAAAGTCCGCTATTTCCGGGTTCAGTACGATATGATGCAATCCACCGAAGCGATTACTATGCTGGAGTGACGCAAAACTAAGCTCCTTCAATGGCAGCACGCCAAGCGCCGCCTGCACCTCCGGTAGCGTCGATATTTGTCTATACCAGCGAAGCAAATTGTCAATATTGACTGCACCCTTTAGCGTACCATCCGGGGCGATAAGACTCCAGACGGACACATCGGCGCTCGTCAACTTATCGCCCGTCAGGAAGGTGCTTTTGCTCAAACAATCTTCCAGCATTTTTACAAGCGTGTTGAGGATTGGCTTCGTGTTGGGATCGGAACGCGAACCAACCGCCATGTTATGAGTCAGCGCCGGAGCCAGCCGCTTCGTGGACCACTCCAACCACTCATCCCGTTGTACGACCGTGCTGGACGCGTCTTCATCCGACAGCAGGTACTTGACTGCCAAGTCCGTGGAAAACAGCCTTTTCCCGCTATCCAGCTCCAGCACCGGTAGATGCTTCCAATCACCCAGACTTGGATCTGCAAGGAATTCGTTCAATCCAATAGTAAACCCTCTGCGATATTAATTTCGAGCCGCCACAACTTACCGTTCAACGTGACATGCTTAACCTCTACCTCACGTTTGGCCAATTTTGCACAAATCAGCAACTTCAATCCAAACGGATTGCCGGTGTTGGTATAGATGATCATGATGTTCGCCTTTAGTTCGACCCGGTTGCTTAGAATGCACGATAGTTACTGCCACGCTTTGAATACTAATCGGACGATGATGACCACGCGACTAGTACACTTCCTGTAATGGGATTCCCCAGAATAACCAGCAACTACTAGTACAACCTTCACGTAAATCGCCCTTGAGGGTGGAAAATATTTTACTCCGCGAGTTGTAAATATTGAGGTTAAACCTACACATTGACAGCTCCCCGGTCAGCAAACTTCTATCCAACGTCCAGACGAGACGAGCTTTATCTTTCACGTCGAGGAACTACTCCAGAAATTTTGGGTTTTTCGTTTCGTTTCGGTTTTTTTAAGGATAACATCTCAGCAAAGCATACAAAACTCTACCCCAAATCGCCCGAGGTGACCTAAAATTTTACCAAAAATTATCATAATGTGGATGCGGGGTCAGCGAACCATCAAAAAAGCTCTCCGGTTGCTGACAGTTGTGTCGTGTGGACCCATGTTATTATTTCAAATTTGAATTACGTTCTAACGAACTCCAACGATAAACATCAATGCAGCTCTCTTTTTGTAAGGAATCTTTATTGGAGAATTTAAATTACATAAATATACCGAGGTAGTGCATTGCGGGGGTCGTACAATAAGTGTGACAATATTTTGAGCATTCATCGTTCAACCACAAATATTGCTAGCCTCTTATAAGTCTACAAACATAATAAGCAACATGCACAAAAGCAGTCACAATCAGCACCAAGTAACGCCAAGTAAGTTGCAACTTTCTGTTGAGAACCATTTTTTGTACGAAAATGTCTTAAACTCCGTCCAGACGAGCAACAAAGTTATCGCGATAACTTTTGCTCAATTTGAGCAAAAGTTATCGCGATAACTTTCACGCCCTACTGTTTACATACGATTTGACAGCTCCAAAAGAAGTTCTCGCTCGTTCTCGCTTGCTCGCTCTCTACACGTGCATTCCAGTTATCGCGATAACTTCTCGCCGGATTTGTATGGGATGACGTTTGTTTGCGAAGTTCTCGTCGAGAAATTCTCCAACATTCGTCATCGTTTGGACACGGTTTTAGAAATGTCTTAGTTTAGAAAATGTTGGATCAACAGTTCGAAGAAACCGTGCAGTACTGTAGCGCAGCGCAGTATACTAGCCCCCCGGGACAGGACACCTTTATTTTGATGAACTTGTTCTCACTTTTTCGATGGCAAAGGAAGTAATTGCTCCTGCTTTTAGGATCTGGTATTCGTCCTTCAAAGCGGCAGCGGGGCAACTTCCGTATCACCTTGCGACGCCGTGTCGTTTTCGGAGTCGCGGGAGTAGTAGTAGTCGTCGTCGTCGTCGTTGTGCTGGTTGCTGTAGGTCTAGTTCTATTGCCATTTTTCCTTCTGGCGGGGGTAGGTTTTCTTCGTACTTTCGTAGACGCACTGCGAGTGACGTTACGGTCTACCGTGTTCGAGATAGTTTTAACCACCACTCCGTCCGATAAAGCAAGGGTTTGCTGCTGCTGCGGGAGTTTATTGCGAGTCTGCACCTTGTTCGATTGCTGGCGCATCAGTTCGATGTATTTTTGTGCCGTTATTAATTCGCTAGGCTTTACGCGATTGTTCTTGTTGGTTGAGGGCTTGGTCCTCTTTTGCTTCGCAGGCGATTGTGTTGTATGAATGTCCGGGATTTGGGATGCCTTACATTCTTTGTACGACGCAATGTCACACAGTCGGGTGTTTTTGTTAAAAGCCGTAAAGGAAGGACACGTAAAGGCATGAATGGCTCCCGAATGAGGACTGCACACGAAGTACTTGAAGCAATCCGTTGTGTTCGGCTGTCGACTACCTCCAGTGCACGTTACTGCCGATATGCGCACATCGTTGGGGTTCACATTTAGCAGTGGCATTATGCTGGCCTTATACTGATCATAGTCCTGTTGGATTGGCCCTTTTGTATCGCCAAAGGGACTCTGATTAAACGATACATTCTCCTCACTTTCCGCTCCACTTTGCGCAGATTCGTTCGAATTCCCGGGTGAGGTGAACTCTTCGTCACTCTGTGGCACATCAGCACTAGCGGAATCGTCTTCTAGATCACCATCGCTTTCTAGAGGCTCTTTAGAATCATCTTGAGGCACGATGATCGTACTACCGAATGTGCTGTAGTTGTCCACAGTGGCATGAATCTGAGGTGAGGGATTATATGAAAGCGGTGGAAAGCTGTAGCTCGGTGTAGCGGTAAAATCCTGCAGAATGGGGCTGATTGAGGATAGAATGCTAGGGTGCAACGAGACATTCGGTGGTGCGTTCAACGTGGGTCCAGGCTGTTCGCTATGTGTCGGTGGGACGGGAGCAGCGGACTCTAGCTTGAGAGCACCTTTTGCCAAAAACTTGTTCCCATACTCATCATAAAGTATGGTATGATGCTCATTTGGCTCCACCCCATTGAGAGACTGGTTTTGCAAGTTATGGGCCACCATTGTCGTTTGGAGACTCGTTGGATTAATGAAACTAATGCCGATCGGTTTCGCAGCGACCAGCGTCGAAGATTGCTTCGATTCTTTATGTTTGTTTGTCGCATCGATACCACTCGACGATGATATTGGTATAAATACCGGGCGCTTTTTAGCGGGTTCCTCGTTCTGTTTAACGCTCGTTGTCGGTGGCTTTTGGGCAATCATTTGTTGCGATATCTGAAAGATGCTGTTAATGATTTGATCCGGCATAAACGGAGTCTTGGGCTGCCCGTTTGCATGCTTGTACTGATCGAACGTGTTGTAGTGGGCCGCAGTAGGCGTGCGTGACAATATTGCGGTGGATATGAGAGGATACGTATTGCCGGTCGGTCTACGATTTGAACCCTCTTTGCTGGGGGTGACTTGGGCAGCGATTCGATTTAACTGATTCTGCTGTTCAATAATCTGGGAAAGATGTTCTGGAAGGATTTTTCCATCCGGTGGTAAAGGAAGCCTTGTATTCATATCATTCAGTACGGACCATTCATCGTTCATTATGCCTTCGAGAGATTGTTGCTGTTGTTCAACGAGATTGCTTTTATCGGCTACTGATTTGAGCTTATCGTATGCGGAGTCACTGACTTCTGCGAACTGACTGTCTAACTCGTTTTCAAGCTCATTATCACCGCTGGATTCGAATTCTTCCACAGAAGCCGAGGCATGGATAGGAGACGTGGAAGGACTTCTGAGATGTGTGTGGTTCATTTTGCTGTCCAACAATATTTTGATCCCAGACTGATTGTCCCCCAGGATACTGGGAAGAAGGAAACCGTGAAGCCGATCGGTTGCCTCTGTCTGCTTGGTCGTTTTCGGTACGGCTGTTGTCAGAGGTACTGAAGATCCTCCTCCGTACTGAAGAGTTTCCACTACGTTTTCGTTGCTACTGCTTGCCCCGTTTCCCAGTGAAATCTTGCACTTTGCACCATCGTTATCTGAGAGAGGAAAAGAAAAGGTAGACAAAATAGCATCAAATATGAGGCCAATCAACAAAATAAACTTTTCCCTCCTCCCCGTTCCACGCGATTGGCTTGCTGATTGAGAGAGAGAGAGAGATCATAAAATGGTGCGAATAACCTGAGAAATTCAATTTGATTAGAATATTGCCA
The DNA here is from genome assembly GCF_943734745.1 of Anopheles darlingi. Lineage (NCBI taxonomy): Eukaryota > Metazoa > Arthropoda > Insecta > Diptera > Culicidae > Anopheles > Anopheles darlingi. Next base: position 89,603,220 of record NC_064874.1, read on the forward strand.
GGAAAATATTTCGCACATCCTCCTCTTCCCAAGCATTTATTTATGACCACCGAGGGATGTTAATTTTTATATATTTTTAGGAGTTTAGGGCTTCTCTTGTTTATTTGACCTATTTACCGTTACATAACTGTTTAACATACTGCACTGTACCCAATTCCGGACACTTCTTCATGCTATTGGATTATTAAAACTTGGATAAGATTGAATGGATTTTTTGCTACTCAAACTTAGGCTACCGTTGCTAACAATCATGTAGCTCAGTAACCATCAATTCGCGGGTTACTATTCGAATAGAAAGAAACCACCAGCAGGAAGCAATGGGATTGGCAGACTATGCAAACACATTCCCTTATGCCACTCTCGCGCCATCGTTCTCTGCGAGTTATTGATCCATATTCTCGGGTGCCGTGCTCTGTTACTACTAACTGTACGTCTGTCTGGGGTTTTTTTGCTACCGCGATTTATCTTAATGCAAACACCGTTATTGCGCGAGTGCGCGCACTTCGGCATCGGGCCAGTTCATCAAACTCACCGGGAGTTACACAAGGAACCGATGATCCGTACCGATACACCTGCCCATCCCGGCACTGGTCGATTATCCAGACGAGCGTACGCGACGGCAACAAAGCACAGCGATAGAACCATTCGCAGCGCACCGGATGGGGCCGGGTAGGTTCGGTGCAGAACTCTTGCTGTGGATGCGCCAGACCACCAGTCGGCACCAGCAGACAGCAATTGAAACTAACGATCACCACAAATAGCACTGAACATGGATTCGTGAACGAAACTGTGGCCTTTGCACAGGATGCACTATTATGCTGTTTCGCCATTTTCGCCATTGTCACCACAGGCACCACAGCGCGCCGCGGTTGTATCAAGGAACGGATCGTGTCCGCACGCACTCGCTCTCGTGTCAAGGATGCGCCCCCAACTGGAAAGCTAAAACCCAACTTGCACGCTCTCCGATCCGATTGCAACTGAACACGTCGTCGGAACCGCGTCCCGAAAACGCGAGCCCATAGCATCTATCGCGCTGAAGCTGGAGCCGGAGCTGAGCTGCTGGCCATGGGGGGCCTTGCTGGCCGGTATATAGCTGGATAGAAAGCTTTTGTTGCGAATCAAAATCGGACGAACGAGGAGGATAGATGGAACGGAAAACGCGGGAAAGGGAGGGGGGGAATCATCGCTCAGCTAACGCCACAGTGCTCGCGGCTCACCTTAGATAGCATCCGCGGTCCGATACGATCGATCGGTGGGTTGTGATTTTATGACGGTGTTATTGAGAGCTCTAGTCCGAATCTGTGAAGATGCTAAGAACCGATGGTGGCTATCACACCTTGGCAGCTTCCGTGTTCTGCAGCTCCGATACCTCATGACCTGGTTCCACTGTGGACTGTTTGAAGATGTTAAGAGATCTGCTTGATCCCCTAATTGGTGTGCACCCAAAGTGCAATTTAAGTTAAGCTAGTTAGGCTACTGCTGTTGCTAATCATGGAAATGACAACACGATCCTGCTGTGAATTTTCTGAGCCACTGACCTTCGCGTCTTCCGGATGGTTAGTGGTGCTCACCGCGAGAAACGAATGTGATTCTATTATCATACATAAATGATCGCTCTCAAAAGCATCGACCAGCAGCAGCAGCAACAGTAGATGTGGGGCTTTGTGGTACAGCGTTAGACCGGTAATTGGATCTGCTTGATTCGAACACCCTATCGCCGATCGTCGTCTTCGTCGTCGCAGTCGTCGTGTGTATCACGCCATCTCACCTGGCGCCTGGTAGGGTAGTGAGATTAATGTTGAGCAGTAGGTACTAACGGTGGTACAGTGACCCACATTGGTGAAGTGTGACGATTTGTTGTCGTGTCTTTTCCAGCACTATTTGCTGGTCGAGAATCTGGCCGGCGAAAGTGATCAAAATTGATACTCTAATGACCGCTGCTCAAGTGAAACGGAAAGTACCTGCCCAGTGCCACCGAGCATGCTATGATGTGTTCTCCCCGTCTAACTACCCGCGATCCCAAGACCCTGCCCATAGGCAATATAAAATTTAGTTTTATGAAGTGGAGTTGCAGTGCAAGCTTGCAATTAAGAGAGCAATAGTAATCATATATGGCCAAGGAGTAGCGGTAGAGGGAGGGTAGGGAGCAATAAAAAGAAACTATGGCCACCCGAAACACACGGACCCGTGGCGGCGGCGGCTGCGTATGAGAGGAAGAGCACCGAGCGCGACACCGAGTGCGTTTTGACGGGGTTTGGCCTCAAAAAATGGTTTCATTCGTTGTGGTTTTTACGGCGCGGTGGTCGCCGCCGCGGCCACGACTACGACCACGACCACGACCGCCGGTAGTTGATTTTGTTTTCCTCCTGCCTTTCGCGCGGGGCGTATTCCGGTAGAAAGTGCTAATTTTTTTCTCCTTTTGGGTTTCCGTGCTGTTCAGTTAAACCGATGAAACACAGGAAAAACAATGCGCAAGTTATACGCGGTACCCTCCTCCTTGTCCAGATGTTCTGCTCGTTCGTTTTGTACCATTTTTATTCCCGATCCCGTTTCCGTTGGCGGCATCGCCTACTAAGTCGTGGCGGTGTCGTGGGCTCCGTGGTTGCCGTGCGTCGGATGCGATGCTTGCTTGGTTCAGCGATTAAATGGACCATTAAAAGCACGTGTTGCCCCCATGTGATTGCATGCATTCGGTGGACCACCATTGACCATTTGCTGCTACTACCTTCTGCTGCTCTCTCGGGTTCGGAGCACATCTTCATAAAACCAAGCAAAAAAAAACACACGCACAAACAAGATGCCTCGATGCCCGGCTGCCCGCTATACTGTCCACTGCATATGATCGTTAAAGCGACTTTTTCAATTGTTTCACCGTTTCGGGATGGCCGGGGCTGGACTCAAAAAAAAAAAGGCATAATTCCCGCCTTTCTCACGCACTATTTAGAGGCTTTTACAGAGTCCCGCCTTTGGGCACACCTTTTTGGGGGCCAAAAACTGTGCCACCGGGCTGCTGCTGCTGCCTGTGTCCATCTATTTGGTCTCTTTTTAATAAATACCTAAATTGAGGCGTGTTGTGTTTCTCCCAACTATCACATTACACTTCGCGTCACGGTCAAACAGTTGTCGGACCGAACAGTTTACGAGCCCGTCGATAGACATTTGTCCAGTTCGGTTAAATGGGGTTTCGGGGTTTTTCTTTCTTTCTATTTTTTATGTGGACAATGTTAAACTGTATTTTAAAATAAATGCATCGGACGACGGTCTGCGACGAGGCTCAAACAAATGACAACTGTCATCGTCATCAGCGCAGGCAAAGAAATCTTTCTTGGACTATTGTTACAGCGGGAACCCTTCCCCGGCTCTTCGAATAAAGGTAGCCGCCTGAGAAGTGGCCCTATAATTCTGTTACCGCGGTCCGGTCTAAGAAAGGTTTTTTTTAAATCCCGCGGAGTGTGTACGCGCCATCCTTCCTTTCCTGCTGATTCACACTAACCCTCTCACACCGAAAACCGGTCTTGGGTTTCTTGGGCGCGCGCGACCGTCTGGAGCGTCTGCCTGGAGGCACGCCGCACAACGACGAATAATAAAATCAACAAAACTGGCCAAGGATGTTAAATTGATCCGCAATCCGCACCCTTCTTCACAGTGACCCGGGGGTTCCCGGCGGTGGTCAGCTGGTCAG
>NC_064874.1:89629401-89641901 GCF_943734745.1 Anopheles darlingi
GTCATGTAGTGGGATAACGGGAGCACCTTAACTCATTCGATTCTTAATTAATGCGACACCGCAGGACTGTGTGACAGCACCTGTTTGTCGGACAACTTCGAGCAACATATGCTAAGCATAAGCATCGGGTGTACAATTTCGACAATCGTGAAATGGTTTGCAAAAAACTCCCTTTGTTTTAGCTAATCAAACGAACTAAATTAAAACCACCTTTTGCGGGCATGACGTTGGAATTGAATGTCCAGCAAACATGAACGTAGAAAAATATTAAAATCAATGTGGAATAGAAAGCAAGCTAATCCCATACATATGTATGATATGGATCGGATGCACCCCATACCATCGGTGAATCTGATTCACCAAGGGTCAAACTAGACGTTGTGACCTTATTATTCGAGTGACGTCATACCAGAGTTTCAGGCGCATCATGCAATCAATGGTAGAATAGCTCAAAGCCGTTCGAAAGGAAAGTGAATTTTAGAATACGTTGGCCTTGCTACATACACACACACACACAAACATATTCACACAAACACATTCACGTGTACCAGATGGAACACATTCCAAGTTAAACTACGTTACAGTCTACGGAGTGCTTGCCAATGTTTATGTGACCAAACTAGGAACGACTTCCGTACACACCGGGTATCGCTGCAAAGCTTAGTTCGATCGGCTGCGAGTGCAAGTGGGGCCGGTCACTAGTTGATTGGCAAGGTAGGTTTCATTCGAGACAGACAAACCCGGCATGGTTATGGTGGCTGGGCTTCGGGGGCTACAATGGATAGGTATCATTGTACCAGACCAGTTCCACACCGGATCCGGTACTCCGGAGGGTTCAAAGAAATCACACGTATTCTTACCGTTGTTCAATGTCAAGAGGGAACTGAGCAGCGGCCTCCTGTAGCTAGGCATTCTTAAATCATTAGATGTACTCTTCACTTTCAGCTGTGTTGTGAAGAGTGAAACTTGCACTACCGTTTGTCCCTTGGTACTCGGTACTGACGTTGTCCTAATAAACACACACACACACACTCGCAAACAGCAGCTGATGATAGCCCTGGAGTGACGGTAAGGCAAAGGTTGCATAAATTTGGATGTTGAATCCTGCCACCCTCGCACATGGAATTTGGCCGACGTATGATGTGGGGAAGCCTTCGGTGCGTGACAACGAACGCATCCCTGAACGGATCGATAACCTCCAACACCGTTCGCTTGGGGGTTTTGAGAGAACTGTCCGTCCGCTGGGTGTTGGAACGTAGTGAGGACGGGGGTCTGGGGTTCTTCACCGATTATTTTGAGCGCTCCAGATATTGAATTTTGACCGGCCAACAGTGCATGTAACCGTGCTGGCTCTTTAGGTTGAGGTAGGACTGATAACGGATCAGCCGTGAAGCGAGCGTCCAATTTAAAGCAGCACTAAGAACCTCGGCAACAGATTGGACGTTTGCTGTAGTAATATCTTAACTGAGTAAAACTGTTTTATTAATTAAATATCGTTTTGTTCTCGAATTCCCTATTTGGTTGTATTCGATTACGACGGTATCGCAAAACAATGTTGGATCTAAAAATCGAACCAGATACATCGGAGAGAGATTAATAATGTCCATCATCTCGTTTAAGCTACGCAGGTAAGATAATTTGTCATAATTTGGATACAGTTCCTAGTGGGGCACTTTCTCAACAACCGGGATTAGATTCGATCATAGAAGACCATGAGGCCGGTTACGTTGGTCATGAGAAAAATTCCTCAACGGAACGGTCCCAGTAGCAACGCACGCCTGGCCTGCTGTCGTCGTCTTACGGTGTGTTTCATTAGGGGGTTTAATGCACTTCTTTGAAAGGGTCAGACTGGACGACGGTCGGTCAGCATACGAGACCGTTGTCCGGTTTCATACGGTCCTGCCGAAGGTCCGGCGGCGGAACCGGCTACCGGGGTTCTGTTGGTCAGTCACCCTATTCATCGCGCATTTGCATTAGAACTCTTTTCTTTCTTTCTTTTTTTTAGCCAAAAAGAGGGTTTGCGTTTTAACGGTTTTGGAGGCATTTTTCCATCAATTTACCATTTCACTATGGGACCACCAAGCGCACTAGAAAAACAAGAAATACTGGTTTCTATCCCTGTAGGGGACGGTTTTGGAGTTTCTTTGGGATGATTTTTTTTAATTTTAGGTTTTCCGAATAATATCTAACGATGTCCATCTGGCGCAGGGTCATGTCTTAAGTGACCTCTTCTTAGTTTCAAACAGGTTTCCTTTTAACTATATGCAACGATGGTCCGCTGGTGATTGTACCGATGGTCATATGTAATTTCTCGTTGGCCCCATTGGCTGGACATTTGGCTAATAATGAAACCGATTTTTCTTTATATGAATAATGTATAATAAATATGATGAAATAATTTTCTTAATATAATAATGGGGTTTTGGTGAGCATATAGCGAGGCAACATGGAGTCAAGTAGAAGAGACGGTTTCTTAATCTAGGAATCCAAGGCAAGGCAAGGAACCAGTAGCATAATGTTCTATCTGGCTAAATAGCGTTGGCATGGTAAAGAAGTGTAGCAAAAAATAGTAGAATAAAGAGATCTCCAAAACTATTCTACTACCAATAGTTTGGGAGATCTCTTGTCGTCAAAATGGAAGAATATTAGTTTGAAATACAAATAGCTTTAACACATTTATCCAATTTAACAAAAGTACAGTCCTTAATAAAAACTACAGAAAGGCTTCCCAAGCGCCTACACAAAGCATGTACAGCCACCAATGGCTTCAAGCGTCGTATACTACTTTATCTTCCTTCCGACAAAAAACGAACTGCTCAAGGCGCAAGACTCGTTTTGTCGAATCATAGCCAGCCACCGAGATCCGTGAGCAAAAAATCCGCCAGATCCATCAGAACCAGAGGCGCGGTCTTCTATTGCCACTGCGAATAGTGTTGGTAACCCGTCAGGCAATAGAGCCTGACTGATAAAGAAGGAGAGAAAGAAAAAGAGAGCGAGAGTAGTATGCCTGGATCGTAAGGCAGAAAGGAAAAGAAGGATATAAAACCATTCGCGAGGGGGCGGAGTAGGAGAACGAAAGAAGCGTCGTCGTTTCTGACGGAAAAGTGGGAAAAAAAATGGAAAAACGTTCCCCTAACTATTCGTTCCTGCGTTTGCGTGTGTTCGCCACGCAGTACAAGAAAAATCCATACGGCCAGAGTAGGCCGCGAAGTGTCCTGATGGTGCTACGCTTTGAATTCTCTTATCGACGCGATGCTGACTGAGGAAGCGGGTTGCTTGAGTAGCAAAGAAGGGGCGACGTGGGCATCATCCAACCCCGGGTTTCTTTTATCACCCTTGATATTATTTCGCATTTCCATATTAACTCTTGCCTGCCCGTTTCCCGCCCTTTTATCACTCCTTTCCATTCATTTCTCTCTCGCTCTTTCTCGCTCTCTCGCTCTTTTTTCTTAGAAAGGATTTTTTCATCCTCCCTCGCCATTTACAACTCCTTCTTTTTCTTCCTCCACTCACTCCATGTTTCTTTTCTGGCTATCCTTGCTCTCTCGCTCTCGCCTCTCAGAGCGTGATTTTTCACCGTGAAAAACCATTTGCTATCATGGCGGCGAGGAAGGGCGAAGGAAGAAGGTGTTCTCTCATTTTCTGAGAAGAAATTTTCTTTTATCACCATGGGTACCGCGCTGCTAAACGTGTAGCAGTTTGCACATATATATTATGCCTAATTCGAAATTTTAGCTTTACTAAAGTGCCAGCCATAATTCTTCTGCCATTCATTGTCGTGACGCTAGTTTACGAAATTTATAAAGTCTAAACAGATTCTAGGAAATCATACATTTTAGAAGGATTTTTGAATACCTTAACAGCGATATGCGGTTGTTAAAACTCATCTGGAAACCAACGAAGATTCCGTAAGAATGGTAACGTTGATGGCTTCACTGTAATGTGCCACCATTTGAAATAGGCAGCACGGTATGGCGCTGGCGTCGTACATATTTGCATAATTTGATACATCGGCTATGCTCCGCGCATAAAATACGCCACGAAACTTTGCTACACAAGTTCGTCTTCTAAATTGCTGCGAGGAGTTTAGACGCTTGATAAATTAGATTGCTGCCAGGGAAATGTGCCAGGCTATCCATTACGGTTTTCTTTTCTTGTGGTTTTATTGCCTCGGGAATGTGTCTTATCTATAAGAATTCAGTAGAATCTCTTTTAGTTTTCTTTCTAGCGAATTAAATTGCTTTGGAATGTGCTATAACTTTTCCAAGTAGCCGGTAATTCGATGTTCGCTTATTTTTCACAGCAAAACAAAAAAGTTGAGAGGTGCGACATCCCCTATATTGATTTTAAACAATAGCAAAGCAATTCGATAAAGGGTATTTCTTCTCGTCGAGTTTATAAGTATTCATGAAAAAGCATGTAATATTGAGATGTTAAAAAATTATCTTCCATTCATCTACACCGAGCGTTTGGTGCCCGGCCAATTGTACCACTCGTTATGCCGAAGACAGAATACTGTTGGTCAGTGCCCTCCCCAGCAAGGATTACCACAGCTGCGGTTTACTTACGGTCATCGCAGTGCTTGGAGCAGTAAATTAAAAAAAAAGAGCAAAAAAGAATCAACATCCAAAGCAAAGCCGCAACAATATGGTTCAACACGCGACCAGCGCGCTCTCCGGTTAGTAGATCCGTTGACCACAGCCTCCCTCAGTGTTCCCTCACATTAGCTTTTGCACCTTTTCTCTCGCGCTTTTCCCCACCAAAACAATATGTAAGGACAGATGCCGGCAGATTCATCCTTGCGGTTTCTTTCGGTATCCTTTTTCGCGATTCGAATGAAACGGGACAAACCTTTAATGTTTTGCATTTTTTCACTCCACCTACTCTCGTTTACATGTAACAAGTACATTTGAGCCTCGCTAGCGTAGGTATGAGGTACGTTACAGGCCGATGGTAGGTGTGATGCCATTTTCACGGACAGTTAGGAATCCGGCTGGAAGTGCGTATAATTGCGCTAACACGACTTTATTCATCTTAATATTGGAATGAAGTTGAGCAGTATGAAAAAAAAACCCTTTCAGCGCAAATGGGCGTACCTTCGCTAACTCACTTAGTGTCAATCCACTTAAGCCGGTAATGGAACCGGCAGTTATAGGTTAACGAGCTCCACTAACAGCAATACATTTTGTGTAGCATGGCACTTGAGTAATAACTTCATTCATTCTTACAATAAATTATTGTTAAGATTAATTCTAAAACAATTTGATGTATTTTGTTCCTTGATAAGAATGTGTGCACCAACGCACTACACATCCATAAAGAGCTTCTAACTGCCAGTAATGGTATTTAAGTGGACACAACGCGAAGCGTCGCGAAGATCACCAATACCTGATGCCGCTCATAGCATGCTTTCGTTTTATGCCCTCGCATATGTTCTGCCGGCTGGAGCAAAAAATTGATGCGTGTGCTACAAACACTGCGCCATGCTGCGAACGCACACCACGAGTGTAGAATTGGTTGGCAATTGTGCCGTTATATCATCAGCATGGTCAGTAGGGCATTTGTTGTACGGACGCATTCACTGCCGCCGGATTCGTGATTCGTTCGTGCAAGGTACCGGAGGTCAACCAGTTTGTTTCGCCGCGCGAGAAGAACGATGATTACGACGCTGTTGACTGTTATCGGTGCGTTGAGCGTGTTGAGCTGGTTATACGAGAACCTACGCAATCCGGTGGTGCTGTTAATCCACAGGTTCAAAGTGACTCGCGAGAATAGTTTGGCGCAGAAATATGGAGAGTGGGCAGTTATCACGGGTGGATCGGATGGAATCGGTAAAGCTTATGCTCACTACTTAGCCCAAAAAGGTATGAAGGTACTTCTGGTGGCGCGGAATGCAGTGAAGCTCACGAAAGTGTCTCAGGAAATTAACGAGAAATATGGCGTGGACTGCCGATATGCTGTAGCCGATTTCTCGAAGGGAGAACAAATTTTTCCGCAGCTGGAGAAGGAACTAGCGCCATACGATATAGGCATTCTCGGTAAGTGTTTGAATTCTCGGTATTGCTTTGGATGATGAATTGAAATTTTTCCTCTCTTTTAAGTTAATAATGTTGGAGTCATAAATGAGAAACCGATTCTGCTGGAGCGGATGGATAAGGCGTTACTTTGGAATCTTATCAATATCAATGTTGGAGCCGCAACGTTACTCTGCAATATTGTGATCCCTAAAATGAAAAGCAACAAACGTGGCCTTATCGTTAACATTTCATCCATGTCAGCATTAGCCCCTACACCTTATCTAAACGTATACGCCGCAACGAAGGCTTACATGACCAGCTTTTCCCATGCCCTGCACGAGGAACTTAAACCTTACGGAATCGAATGCCAAACAGTATCACCAGGGTTCGTCCATACTAGCATGACGGAATACCTGGCACCCACGGAGGGGTCTCAGGCTCCCCTTTCACGGCGGTTGTTGAAAGTAAATGATTTCATAAGATACGCGGGGTACACGCTAGGCAAGGTTAGCACAACATGCGGTCACTGGTCTCACGGAATACAGGTACGGCCCATTACTTTTCTTTTGCAAAACTGTAAATGATTGTTTTATATTTTTCTTTTTTGAAGGTTGGATTTTTGAAAATGTTGCCCGAAACATTGCGATTGCGAATATTTACAAGGATGTATACCCAGTTACTTAGCGAATTTTCGGAACCCTAAAAGATAATGTGGCTCAAAAAACAACTTTACAACTTAACTTCTTCCACGGGTCCAATACAAGAAGATAAGTAGAAGTATAAACCTTATACACAAAGACGGATTTATGATGACCGACTGAGCAAAATGTGAAAGATGAAAAAGTTCTGTTTTGTGATGCCGGCAATGATTTTTCGTTGTTGCAGAATATGAGCAATAGTCTTGGCGAAAGAATTTATTTGAATATTCAATCAATTGTGATAAGAGATGCAAGGTTATCAGGAATGCATCGAATGTGCGGAACTCTCATAATGGGACGAGGAAACAGTCTATGCTTGAAAAATAAAAACATTATGTTTTTGTGCGTAAATAGAAGAACATCATAAATATTTATTAGAATATCTTTGTATTTTCCATCACACGCGCCGCCATGCAGCAACAGATTACTCCAACACCTCTTCGCCCTCTTTGATTTCCTTCAAATTCAAAACTTCCAGCGTGCCCGATCCTTTCGAATCGACGCGAATGATTTCATCCATCTCCCGGAAATGTCCCGGATCGATCAGGCACGTTAACACTAGCAGCTCGCCTTGCCATTCTTCGTTTTCCGTAACCGTGGAGCTAAGCTTGAGGATGCGCTCCTTCAGTTTCCGCGCTTCCTTGGCCGGTAGTGTTAATTTCAAGCGCATTTTTGCCCGCTCCACCGGAATGGTGTCCTTGAGCAGCCGGATCACATCCAGCGCCTGCTGTTTGGCGTTCCGATGTGGTTTAATCGAATAATGAATGTCTTTCATAGACTTTTCTATAATGGACACGGGATATGGTCGTTTCGTTTCCGGGTTGACACATTTATCTGCAACGTTCGTGGCGATTTCCTTAAACATCGATTCCAACTGGTCCTGCCGTTCCTTTTCGGAGACCTGCAATTCTCCTTTCGCCAATATTTCCTTGCATATTTCCGTCACATCATCCTTGCCGAAGGCTTTAGCGAGCTCTTCCTTTTTGGCCACTTCGCCTTTCGAAACGTTGTGAAACACGGCCACCGTTTGCAGCACTTCGTCCAGATCCTTCTCCGCTCCGGCGCGCCACGATAGGACCTTGTTTTTGTAGCAGGCAATCTCAAATCGCTTCCCGTTTTTCTTCATCCGCACTACGGCCACATTTGTGAGCCGAATCTGGTTCGTTGGAGTGAATATTTTAGGCATTTTGGCTAAAAATTTCGGCAAATCTCAAGCGAATTTGCCCGCGGCACGTTTGTTTACATTTTGCAGCTCCCCGTGACATTTTGTTTTTGAAAAGAGGAGGCGTATAACACTTCCATCGGAACTTTTCAATTCGTATAACAGAATAGAAAACATAAGTTTGAAAAATAGTGGCGGACCGTTTATTCTACCTCTTTTTGTGCGCTTTCGGGATGAGCGCGCAGCATATGGTTTCTTAGTCCAGCATATTGTTTAAAGCCCTGATTGCACAACTTGCAACCGAACCGAAACACCTCCTCGTGTATGTAGGAATGCATCTTGAGATTGCATTTTTTTACAAACTCCTTCCCACAGATATCACAGCTGTATATCGGCGCAATCTTATCGATCGGTCTCTCGCTGGAATGTTCTTTGGTTTGGTGGACTATCAAATCTCTTTTCTTGAAAAATACGGATTGACAAACTTCGCAATTTAGCTCTTTTTGCCGCGAATGTACCTTCATGTGTCTGACCATCGGAAACTTTGTAGCAAACTTGCGTTGGCAAATTTCACACTCGTACAGTTTTGCATTCGCGTGTAGCCGTTTATGGACACGCAAGCTGTTTTCGTAGCGAAACGATTTTCCACACTCTACGCACCGGAACGGCCAATCGGTCTCATGCAGGATTTGATGACTTCTGAGTGCACTGGGAAACCGAAAGGTAGAGCTACATTTGTCACACTTGTACGGTTTGGCATCATTGTGGTGTTTCATGTGAACATGTAAATCCTGTGGATATTTGAACGTTTTCGCGCACAATTTACACGCTAGGTGTTCCTCCTCATGCTGCCTTCGGATGTGTTGAACTAGATGGCATCGGAAACCAAAGGACCGCTTACACTGGTTGCAGGCAAAACGTTTTGCTTTATGGTGGTTGGCACGATGTACGGCGAGAGTAGCTGCCGATGCGTAAAGCTTACCACAAGCTTCACACATAAACTAGGAAAGGAAATGTAGAAATGGATGAAACACGAAGTCAATCCCGTTTATGGTTTTGGAATATTACCTCTTGTTGCGTCTTTGCTGTATGTAAAGTAGCGCATATTTGCTCGCTGGTATCTTCACTATATATGGCTTTACTTATCGTAGTAGGATGAAGAATCACAGTTGCAATGGAAGTTATTTCATGAAACGAAGAATCATTTTCCGGTGTTGTTTCGCTTTCGGCTATTATATTATTGCTTATCCTGAATGGTTCCTTGTTTACAGGATTGTCTTCAACTCTCTGCAAATTTAAAACGAAAGTATTTATAAGAAAGCTTTTAGTATGACAAGATTCTTACCTCTGCCAAATTGCTTGCTTCGTTATTCATATCAGTGGCCATTTCAATATTTGGAACATTAAAATCTTTTTCCTTCCGGTCCGCAACTATAGTAGGTTCTGGTGATGATTTCCTTTCTGTGTCGAGCTTGCGACTTCCGATAGCCGCCTCTATCTGACTTCCCTCATACTTTGATTGCTTCATTTTCAATCGTTCTACGCCCAACTGTTTCCAGTGGAATCGGCGTTCATGATTTGTTAAAAATGTCCGTTTGTTGAAACTGTGGCAACAGACAGTGCATTGAAAAGGCCGTCCACGCAGTTTACCATGTGATTGCAATTGAATTTGTTTTTCAAATCGACGCCCACAGAATGTACATGGGAACGGGTAGTTTTCTTTGGTGTGACTTTTCCTATGCTTCCTCATAGCATAAACACTGTGAAACACCATATCACACTCTGGACAAACACGTTTTTCGTGAGTACGAAGGTGCATCCTCAAGCTTTTCAAGTATTTGTAGGTAATTCCACAGACGTTGCAAACGTGGGGCCGCTGCGCGGTATGGACTTGCTGAACGTGTTGTTTAACGATAGACTGTGTAGCGAAAACTTTTCTGCATTCCGAGCACTGCACTCCCGTTTTAGTGTGCCGGAAAATGTGACAATTTAGTGCAGTTTGTCCCCGGAAAGACTTCGGGCAGTGGGGGCATTTGTACGGCGTTTCTCCTGTATGCATCCGGAGGTGGCATTTAAGAGTTCCCTTGTGTAAGAATCGTCGCTGGCACACACCGCACTCGAACTGTTTAATACCATAATGGATCTTTTCGTGCTGCCGTAACGTTGCATTGAATTTGAAAGTTTTATTACAAAAGTTGCAGACTTTTGCGGTTGATTGCTCTCCAATGGTCGATGCAACGGGTTCCTGCAAACAAAGACAAATAATTATGAGTAGCTGACTCACAATGAAACTTTTTTTGCCTACCATTGTCGACAGCTTTTCCGTTTTCCTCCGTAATTTTACAATTTCCCGAAGATCATTTTCTGGACCTCTTTTTGCAGAATCCTTTTTATCGTTTATGTCGTTTGTGTCGTTTGTTTACAATCTCTGGACAAAAATTCAGCGCTTCAAGATTCGCGGTCGCGGTCCTCCCTGAATTAAGGATAAAAGTGAATTATAGCGGTTTAGCAAAATGGAGAAAGAGAATAAACTGAACACCACGGATAGCGGAAGGAAGACGACAGCACGCGGAGATCTACAGTCACTTCCGACGAGGCAATATTTGGACCAAACCGTAAACCCGATCCTGCTGCAGGGGTTGAAGCTGCTGGCGAAGGAGCGGCCCCAGGATCCGGTGCAATACCTAGCGAATTTTCTCATGAAGAACCGAAATCGCGTCGACGACTCCAACGGAAGTGCGGATGATGCTCAATAAATAAAGCTACTAAACATTTTACAACACTTTTCCGTTTTTGCCTTTTGGGCCGCCCAAAAACTCGTACCTTTTTGATGACAGTTCCACGAAACGTCAAACCGTCGGTCTGTCAACGACGAAAAGTTTTTCTGGTCTGGTGTTCGGTTTTCCGCTCAATTTTCCAGGTTTTTCCGCTCAATAATTGAACAAATTTGTTTCTGGCCATGGCGGAACTCCTGATCGATCCGAATATACGAGGATGGGTGTTCTTACCCATCGTGGTCATCACGTTTCTAGTGGGAATCATCCGGCACTACTTCTCGATTTTGATCACATCCCAGAAAAAGGCGGAGCTCACTCAGATCCAGGACAGCCAGGCGATGATCCGGGCCCGTTTGCTGCGCGAGAACGGAAAGTATCTTACCCAACAATCGTTTGCCATGCGGAGGCATTATTTCAACAACGAAGAGACGGGATACTTCAAAACCCAGAAGCGCGCCCCACCGAGCCCCAACTCCACGGCCATGCTATCGGATCTTGTGAAGGGAAACTTCATCAACGTGCTGCCAATGATCGTTATCGGTGGATGGATTAACTGGATGTTCTCCGGATTCGTGACGACAAAGGTGCCATTCCCACTAACGCTTCGCTTCAAACCGATGCTGCAGCGAGGCATCGAGCTGGCCTCCTTGGACGCCGCCTGGGTATCTTCCGCATCGTGGTACTTCTTGAACGTGTTCGGTCTCCGAAGTATCTACACACTTGTGTTGGGAGAGAACAACGGTAAGCGCTTTGTTTCCATTACTACGACAGAATTGTTGAACTACCAACTTCTTGCCCATTTCAGCCGCCGATCAGACCCAATCCATGCAAGATCAAATGTCGGGCGCTGCCGTAGCCATGCCTCAGGATCCCAAAGCAGCCTTCAAGGCAGAATGGGAAGCACTACAAATCACCGAGTATCAGAACGCTCTGGCTAATATTGAAAACGAACTACTTGCTGCCAGTAATGGGGCTGCATCGGGAGATGCCGGTATGGGATTCAACCAGGTGAATCGAAACGAAGAAGTATCTGGTCTTAGAAACTAAGAATCTATTCATGTCGTTTTCCGTTAAATAAATCTAACAACCAAATAGAATGTTCTGAGTTTGGTTTTGCGAAAAGTGTATCATTTCGGATAATTTTTTACACAGAATAATTGCAGGCAATTGAAATTTTATGTGTCAGCATGTGTACAAAGATGTTTCGTGTGCTCCCCTGAACATTTTGTTACACCTTTATTTTTGTTTTCGTTAATCGTTTTTGTTACTTTTTCAAAGCTTCCTGATGTCTACCATTTGTTTGCCATTTTCCAAACATGGAAACACTGGGACTACATAGTTGGTATGGGGATGGTACGTGCAGCAGAACCTATTGGCGATCATCGATTCTCTACTGCCCTGGAACAGTTCTGCGTTAGCATTTGCCTCACTTATTGCACCTACACGAGAGGTTCCGGCGTGTTCTGCCCAATCTTGTGCAATCTGCATCACAAATCGATTACGCTAATATGTATCTCTTATATGTACACAACCTTTGTCAACTCGAATTTGAATTTGATCAAAACTAGCCTTTGATACCGGGGTGAGCAAGGATCTTTCATCAGACGATAGGCGGAAACATGCATACTATGCGTCAACGACGTTTCGAGAGTGCAACGTAGATCATAACTGGAAACAGATGAACGGAAGAATCCTACCTCTACTGCGGCGATCCTCAAACATCACTAGGATTACAATGAGTTACAATGCGCGTATTTTGCCCATACATGCGTTTTTTGCAATACATGCGTGCGTAGCTTATGGTCACTAAGTATAGTATTGTTTAAATGTGTTTTTTCCTCCTCGA
>NC_064874.1:89646901-89649401 GCF_943734745.1 Anopheles darlingi
AACACACGTAGGCGCCACACCGCCAACCAACACTAGTGCGCTCTGTCTTATCTTATTTACTTCTTTTCACTGCACGTCTTATGCTGGTGGGTGTGCTCAAGCGTCAGCAACAGCAGCACCCTTTTCTCGTTTGCCACTAAGTCACCCTTTTGTCTAGCACAAAATGTGAAACATCCCCATCCACATCTCGGTACACACAGGTAGGTTTAGAATGCAGCACAGCCAAGCCAAAGCACAGAAACGCACAAAAAAGGGGAGCTAGCACGGGGTGCAAAGAACGGGGTCAGCTTTCATTATTCCCATACCCGATTCCGAACGACGGCAGAAGAAGAACCACACAACCTTGTTCCACGAACTCCAAACCAGAAATAAAAAAAATTATCTCGAGAGCCAACCATAAATCGGCAAACTTGGGGCCGCGGCCCAGAGCGCGAGAGTAAGGCGCGGATCGCCAGAGAGAAAGTTATCGCAAGAGAGAGAGGCAGAGGCACACAGACAGCCAGAGAGCGAGAGAGAACAATAGCGAAAACAATAGTGCAGAATTCAAGACGTTCACAATACAAAAAAAAACCCTTTCAAAAAGCAGATGAATCTGCATATTTCTACCTCTCACTACATCTTTGGAATGTCTCGGAGTGATTTTGCATAAAATCGAATAGTGAGTTAGTTAAGGTAGATAGGAGATTGAAAAATGCAATCGGCTATCGGCGTTGGATGCTGCGAGATAATTGAATCGCGAAAGCCAATATCGATCGATTCTACATCGGCCCTGGGGAATGGATGCAAATTTTCATCGTTTATATTAACCTCGATGTATGCTTCTGAAAAAAGATGATGTACGAAACACACCGGTTGCAGCTAGAGACGCGACGTGCGCACAGGCGGCGAGACAGCGGACCCCACAATGCTTGTGTACTGCTACTATTGGCCATGCTTTGGTGATCACAAGGAACTCGAAGGTGTCCGCTGCCACCGCGTAGGGCCATGTGCGAAATGTGCGTTAAGTGTGTTGAGCATAGCGTGGTTGCGCAATGCGGCAGAAAGGCAGCCCAACCTTTCGATGCCCGAAAGCCGAAACGAAACAAAAGGCACCTCATGTGGCCTCATGCCAAAGGCAGAAATTCAAACGAACGAAAGCCTCGAGCTTGGTAATGCTAAAAAACGTGATTTTAATTCGGCGCCTTCATAATAATAAACAACATAAGCAAATAATTCTAATAACTACAGTATCTAACGCTGCTGCTGCTGATCTGGTACGCTATATTCCTAATGTTGATTAAATTAACTTGTTATTGTTTGCATAAT
Organism: Anopheles darlingi; assembly: GCF_943734745.1. Classification (NCBI taxonomy): domain Eukaryota; kingdom Metazoa; phylum Arthropoda; class Insecta; order Diptera; family Culicidae; genus Anopheles; species Anopheles darlingi. The sequence continues at coordinate 89,648,207 of NC_064874.1, forward strand.
GAATTATAAGGGCAACGACGAGGAAACCAGTTCGATTGAAATTGCTATTCATTGGATTTAAATTGGATCAAAGCGGATTCATCGCTGCTTGTTGGTTCGCACTATCAATGGCGGGCAATTAATTAGCGAACGATTATTTGCAATTAAACTGTTTCTATGCTTCTTTTGTGGGTTCTTATGACTGCTGAATCATGAATTGTTTCTTTCTGTATCTATTGTTTCTCATTTTAAAACATTTCGCTTGCTTGTGTTTAGAGTAAAAGGTACACACAACACACAGAACCTATACCCCATACGACGAGTTGGCCTAACCACCAGCGATGCCGAGAGAGCGACCCCGTGCGGTGAAATCAGCGGAGCGTGATCAGCGTGCAAGCTCGGAGGAGACGCGTTAGTGTGATGTAACCCTCCAAAACTTACGACGTTCAACAAAGCAATTAGTGACCGAAATCGAACGAACGATGGGGCCACTGTGGGTCTGAAATGGCTCAAACCTTTGGCAGCGGCCTATTGCACGTGGTTACGGCGGAAAACTCCAGCAAGCACATCGCTAGTCCTTGACGGCAATGAAAATGACGTCTACGCGAAAAGCCGTGTTGCACATCGCCCCCCGGCTGGTCATGCTGCTGTGAATGGTATATTGAAATCCATTTTCGGTCAATTTACACATCCATTTCAGCAGTTCGGCGACCTTGCACTTCGGACAGGCCCTCTTGCATTTCCCCTTAACAACATCGAAGAATCCGTCCATTGTGTGGCGCATTAAACTGTGTCAAACATGGAAGTGGAATGCTGGTGAGTAGCCGTGTCGTTACTCTTTCTTTTTAATTGACATGCCAAAGCCTAGGCCTGGTCGGCTTCAGACCCGACTCTCGATACTTGGCTTTCTTAAGAGTGAAGGCTCAGATCTACCCGCATGAGAAGATCATACGATGGAGCGACCTTTCATTACTGATCTACACGCCACGGTGATCAAAATCTTCGGTGGCCTTATGGGTTATTGCGACTTACTTCTCGCGTACCACCGTGTACATACCCATGAAGCCCATCATCAATAGGAGACGAGTTATGTTCGAGGGTTTCGGAACAATTTACCTTCCCAAGGGTCAAGAGTCAACGGTGACAATGCGCGCGTAACAGAAATGAGTCCCGTTAAGGTGTTGGCAGTAAGCTGATCTTAGTTGTAGCACAGCAA
>NC_064874.1:89654401-89656901 GCF_943734745.1 Anopheles darlingi
ACTTAAAAATGGACGATAAAAAAAGAGAATAATTATGGTTGACGATTCTAACATAGAATAGAGTTTACAATAAAATCTCTCATGTGAGTACGTACGACAATAAACTGCGCCTGAGCCAGTTACTACAGTAGACAGCACACAAATCGACTACCGCAGGTCGATTAGTGAATCGGAGTTTAAGGAAAATATATTTAGCTGGGTATACTGAAAAAAAATTATCATGTAAAACTGGCTATGAGGTACTCATGAAATTAAAAAAATAGTACATTTGTTTCTATTTCATCAATTCATCGTGCACGGCACCAGTTCATCCTGAATAAATGTGGTACAAAACAATTTGAAACGGATAGATTATTACACAAGGCAGAGTGGTTGCACTTCCAATAGCTGTACGATCAATTAGCAATGCGTGTAGCAATCCAATCGTTGCTGTTGCCACGGTTGCTGGTGCTGCTAAGGGTATCCTGGCATTAGGCCGCTAAATCCGTGATGATTAGAGTTTGACGAGGAGGAGGAGGAAGGGTTGTTGGTGTTAGCGGATTGAAACCATTTGGCACGAACACGCTGTTGCTCGAGCCGCTGCACCTGCGACACCAGCCTTGTGTTTTCCTCGTACATATCTTTGACTAGCAAATCGTTGCTGGCAAGGCGTGCAGACTGATCCGATATGACTATGCACTGTGCTTCTACTCGGTTTCGTAGATCATTGATTTCCGTGCGCTGCTGCTGCCAAATTTCTGCGGATTAGTATTGTGTACAAATATTAGTTCTCCTGACTCTTTACCATAATCTGCGATAAAGGTGACTTCGCATGGGTACTTACGATACAACATGGACTCCGCGTATTGTTGCTGTTGTTTCACCATCGACTGCAAGCGTTTATTTTTCTGTTCCAAACATTGAATCGTTTTCACGTAATTCGTGTTTGCGTCTGGCTTGGTAAATCCACGAGCGAGAATTGGTTTCGCTTCCTTCAACTGCTGAACTTCCATGAGCAGACAGTCCCGCTCTTGCGTTAATTCCTTGATTTCATCTTGTAACTGGAGCTGCACCGAACGCAGCTGTTGCGTTTGCTGCAATCCACCGTCATCCATCGGAGGCTGCTTTGGACTGGGATGAGAAAATGAGAAGAAGGGAAGTCAGAAGCAGCTGCATGACAAATCGCGACAGTGTAACGGCAATGTACCTGCTGTATGTGTAGGGAAACGATTTCACCGAACAGGTATCTGGTGCATTAAGCTCATCCACCACCACAGCATGCGATAGCTTCTCGTTCGTCAACTCCTGCTGATATCTTTCATTAGATAACTCCCCACCGAAGCACTCGGAGACCGTGAAACTATTACTGCTATTACTATGACTACTTGACATATTTTGTTTACTAATAGTACTGTTACTATCAATAGCAGCAGTAGCAGCAACGTGGCCCTGCAAGGGAGAAATCACTCTATCGAACTGCTCATCGTTCGATAGTATCTCTTCAGCGGAGTGGCACTGCAGATACTCTGCCTCTTTCTTTGATGCCCCATCATTCGGTACACTCAAACAATTGACCTGCGCTGCTGCTGGTGGGGTCGGTTTCCAGTTTGGATTCTGGTAATCTCGTACCGGCCGCTGGATGGTGCTCTGCTTCCATAGGTAACTGATTGGAGAACAGGCATCCGTCTGATCAGGCGAAGCATTACGATTGACTGCGGGTGATCTGTTAACAAATAGAATCTTTGATTAGTCATTTGTGCCAAAGATGGAATGATCTAAGCTACTCACAAAATCATTGCAGGATACTTGTTCATCTGTTCCTCCAACTCTTCGATCTTTTGCCGCAGTCGTTCGGCCTCTTGGGATTTTTCCTCCATCGCTAATTGAACCTGCTCGAAATCGGCTTCTAGCTCTAGGTACTGCTGCTCCAATCCATCCTTCTCGTCGATAGGGGATAAACGACCGTCACGGCCTCCAGCATTGCCCCCGGATGACTGTAGAGCAAACTGTTCCTCGTACTCGGCCATTTTCTTGAGCAGCTCCGTCAGCTTCTCATCACTAACACGCTGCTCTTCTTCATACAGTTGTCGCTCTTCGTTTACCTTCGCTTGCCAATAGTCCTCGCAATCCTCATATTCTTTCCTCATCTGTTCCAGGCTTAGTTCAAGCTCCTCGCAACGTGCCTTCAGGTCTTTCGTAGGCTCAGGGGCATCGGTAGCGGGTCCTTTTTCATTAGCAGCACTGGTACCGGCGGGTTCCTTTAGCTTGACCAGTTCTTCTTTCTTTCCGGTTTGCGCTAACTGTGCCTCCAGTTCTTCTACCTTTGCCCGTAGCATCTTCAACTCTTCGTTCCGTACCTGGGACTCGATGCTCGATTCATTGAGGCTCGAAATGCCAGACGAAGAAACACCGGTGGTGCCACGGATGTTGGCACCAAGCTCAGAGTGCAGAGCCATCCAGTCACCGGATGATGAATCGGATTCGTTGCCATTTTCCAAATTACATTTACGGAATTTGCCCA
>NC_064874.1:89659401-89666901 GCF_943734745.1 Anopheles darlingi
CGGCATCAACGTTTGACGCAACATCACCACCACTGCTTGGTCGTCGTTGGCGACCTCCTCCAGTCGATTGATGTAACAAAGGGGAGCAGGATTCTGAAGAAATGCCAGATGTGTTACTGCAGCCCACGCTGTTGTTGCTGCTAGTGTTTCTATCACGAACGATTTCAAACTCCGGACCTGATGAGCATGTTTCTAGTGCATGCTGTTGTTGTTGTTGCTGTTCCCGATCGGAGTCTGTAAAACAAAGAACAGCAAACACAAAATTACACACTCTGGACACAATCGTATGATAGCAACACGCAGTATTACAAAGTATGATAATCATGGTCTTCAAACCGATGGCCTGACGAATGTATTCCGATCCCTAGCTGAAAGTATACACCAATTGCATGGAATTTGCAGCGTTTTTCCACTGCTTCCTATCTCGAAAATTCACTAAAACCATGTTTTTCCACCATGTTTAAACCGTGTGCGGAAGGTCAAGTGAGTCGCAACGACCCTACCACTTGGAGCGCAACTCTCACTCTCTACTCCGAAGCACTACTACCTGGCGTGGCACCCGCGATATGAACGCGCGCCTTCGTGCCTTGTTTGGCTACTATCGTCGAGACTCTCGTGCGTGTACCCGCCGTTCGTTAGGTTTAGTAGTTATGAGCCACCTTGCATTGTAGTGTTCGTGATAAGCAAGCAACCAACCAGCAGCAGCATGTGTCATAATGGTGATCCAATCCAGCATTAACAAACAAACATCCACTCGCTGCTGCAGCGTGTCGGTATTAGCAAGGTAAACGGGTGGTGAATATTGTTTTCATAGTATTTAGTAGTCGTACGTGAAGAATGAAAGCTTACGTCAACCACACGAAACGTGTACACTGGAAAAGATAAGCTGACACATACTGCAGAGTGTTCAGGGAGTTGAATAGTTCAACGCAATAGAAACGGAAAAAGGGAATGTCGTTTTATGGATGTAAGATCAGAGGCCAACATTCTTCAAATCGTGTGCCTATTTCCGATCCAAACAAACGATTTACGAACCAACGCATACCAACGAACGTGAGGCGGAATGAGGCCAACATTTCGATGGGAACGTTAAAGTCCACCTGTACTAATTAGGTCAAATTCGTTTTTTGGTGAGACCCATAATTACGCGTCGTCGTTAGTGCTTCAACAAATGGTTAAAGTCTTACTGCCCATTACTCCTATGACCGAATCAACAAGGAAAGATATTTTATTATATTAGTTTTCTATGTATATGATGAGGAAGATGGGTATACAATTAGAGAGAAAGTATTAGAGACTCGTTGATTGCTTACATAACGCAATCGTTCTCAACGGAGAGATAAGAATTTATCAAACTTTTGTTCGTGATAGAAATCCCGACCGTTTTCTACGGAAATAGAAAGGATCAAATCAAAATTGAAGATAAGTTTCTAGCTGTTTCATTGCGGTGCCACTGTTCTCCGTTATCATTAGGTACTGATAAGATAAAATAATAGGCCAGTTCCGTTTCGGTGCCGCTTACGTTTGCCACAATCGTATACCATTCAAGCTTACCTTCGGCGTATCTGCTGTAGGTTGAGGTCCGGTCAGACGAATCAGACGAAAACGATCCATTGCGGGTACTCGATGATGCGAGAGAATCTTTGAGATCTCCTTCTAGAATATGCAGCAACCCTTGCCGAAATTCGCCGAAGCTGATGTGTGTCTTCGAGCCAGAGAACAAACATTTGACCAAAAGGTGTCCCCGCTCTTTCAGCTCCAGTGAGAAGCAAAGCTTAAGTAGGGCTTCCCGATCGAGTCCCACGGCTTTACTATCGCCCGAGGCGTACGACTGGAACATATGATACAACTTCTGTTCGTGGGGATCCGACGAGAGGGCCATTTTGTGGACGTTTCACAACGATTCACTGATCACAACGCACTATTTGAAGATGTAACAACATCCAAAGGCACCATACGTATGATAACAATCTTGTCCAAGGAGCAAGGATAGACACGATAAAGCTTGCCTTGTGGTGTAGCGGATAGTTCTCTTCGCGCGATCCGGGGGGCTTAATTTTTTCTCTCTACGCACAGCTGAGTCGAAAGTAGCGAGAAAGTGGCGAGATACACAACATTTCCGATCCATTCAACGTGAATGATTTTTTGTGTGCAAAAGTAACACTATGAAAAGCTAGCATCACACAGATTGGCGTTGAATTTGCGCCATCTTTCAGCTTCCATTATACTTCTTCACTATGGCCACTAAACACTTAACTTTTCCGTAACTATACTCTAAATAACACAAAACTGCAACTAGCGATCGATATTTTTGTGGATTCTGCGTTGCCACCGTGGTACGATAGCACCCGATCGTGCTGCCGATGGAGAAGGCTTTGTCTTTAACAATTGCGTGTCCCGTGACCTATCTCCAAACAATTTAAATGTCCCCCCATGCTAGTCACAACACCGTCACCCGCTTTAATTGGCTCGAGCTTTATTGAATTGTGAAATAAACACAACCAAATTTGATGACATACAAAACACGGTGGTGACTTCACGGCACTACCCTTCACCTTCAGCACAAGGACGATATCACTCCAGCGATAAGGAATTTGTCGCTTTTCTCGGGAGCAGGTGCATTTTATCAAACCTTTTCAGAACTTTTTCACTAATTCCTTTAATCGGTGGGCCCTCCGAGAATCGTATGACTGCACAATTTGCTGGTGAAACGCACACAAAGACGCGATTCCCTTTTTGACGGCTGTCAGCTGGGGCTCTTGTTGTTATAGTAGGTAATGCCGTGGTAGGTAGGCCTCGACTAGTTTTATTCAAATTTTTTATTTTCCTTTTTAACTAGATTATTCTATAAGATGATAGTATCTTTGTTACGGCCTGCTAATCAGTATCACTGGATCCGGATCCATAGTTGCACAATAGCAGGCTAGGCAAGGTTTTCTCTTTATCACTTGTTCCGCCTTTTTGTGCCGATTTCTGTTTTTCCTCCTCTTGCCCAACAGGAACCGTATCCTCTACAGCGCTAGCCGATTTACCAGGTTCTGGCAAAGTACTAGTACTTTCAGGTGTGCGTTTTACAATCCCTAAACTGGCTCGTTCGAGTTTGGGCACTGCTTTGATCCTTGTGTTTGAAGTCGATGGTAAGGCTGGACGATTTAAGATAGCTGTACGACGCTCTTTATCCTTTTCGTGGATAGTCTTGGATGAGTGCAATCGCATCAGCTGCGCCATTCGACGATCGTTATCACTTTCTGGAAGCAAAGCTACAGCAAGACTCGACTTTGCCAATAGTGCGTTGTCCTTTTCCTCCTGGGTTTTTAGTTCCTTTTTGCGTTTCTGAAAAGAAGCCAATTGCAAATTATCATGAATAATCCACGCACGTATCAGTAGCACAGCAAACGTACTCTAAAATTGGCTCTCAATTGACTGTTTGCCTCGAAATCATCCCTCCAAACGCTGCTGTTACGCTGGAACAATCGTCCCAGGACGGGCTTGGCTTCTTCGCCGACCTTCTGATCCTTGGCTCCATGCTCGAGCTTGAACATGGCATCATCGAACAGCTTACGCTGCGTTTCCTTCGTCTCGGGAACAATCTGTTCATTTTGGGTGGGATCCCAACGGTTTTCCTGCCTTCGAGCACCGCTGATTATCACGTAGTCCAGGTTCTGCGGATCGGTCTTGATCTCGAAGTGGTTATCACACAGGTGACACTTCATGCGGAATTGGTAAACCGGGGTGGAATAGTACATCCCGACTTTCTTCTTTTCCGCATTATACCGAACGCCCATTCCGATGTGATTCTTGCAGCCATCGCACCAAATATTGTAGGGCATCTCGAAGCGGATGATGAGAATCCCGAGGTGGATTTTGCGGGCCCGCTCCCGCAGTGCGTGCGTTCCTTGCCATTTATTCAACCCACCCGCTTTCGGATCGTAATCCGGCGGGTAGTACAAGTTCTGTCCTTTCCTCTCACCCATCTTGCACACTCCTAGTCGATCTGGAACACTATCGGGAAGGTACGATCACTACTTGCCGTGGTTTTACTTAACAAAAGGCGACCGAGATGGTTGTTTTGGTTTGAGACACCCTCCAGTTGACAGTTCAGAAAACGTCACAGCAGAATCAACAGTCTTTTTTATTTTGGTGTTTTGATAAGAACGTAAAAATTGGTTATTTTTTTCTTGGATTCATGAGTAAGAATCAATAGTATAGACGTTGTCGTACATTTCCTCTACTAATCTTTTGGTTGTGTTCTCTATCGTTTTATCAGTTCCATGAATCTACAGGGAGGGGTTTTTGTCGCCGGCTCTAGTTTTAGCTGTTGAGTCATCCACGGCTTATCTCCTGGATTTAGTCGAATGTGATTCCCGAAGCATGTACGGATAATTCAGAGTGCCAAACGTTTGATTTAGAAGGAAAAGTATGGATGCTTTCTGGACCAGCATCTGCCCCACCGGTTTGCGGCCCTGGGTTCAAGCGAACAGCGAGCTGGCACCTTGCTTTCAAGAAATTGTGCTCCAGCTTCCGGTTCTAGTGCTTTTTGCAACGTATTCATCATACTATTACGGCAGCCAGTGGCGTACCGTTTGCCGCAACGAAACACAACTACGAGCTCTGAGGTGGAGGATCTACGCCAGTATTTGCTTGACCATTATACCGGCAGTTAAGGTGTTTTACATCTTTCGAGAGCACAAGACGCTCTATCCGATCGATATCCTGCTCGCTTGTGTACAGCTGGTCGCTTGGTCGATTCACTGCTGCTTCCTGGGCGCTTCTGCACGCAAGGGACGCATCAGCCACCGTGGACCGCTAGTGTTGATCGTCCTGTGGACGTCCCTGTGTGCCTTAAGTGGAATCTGGTTGCATACGAATCTCTACACCGACTACTGGTTATGGTACGCAGCGAGCCTGGTGTTTTACCTTTGCTACGCTGCAACACTCATCGCTCCCGGGACGGCCTACTATGTTCGTGCAAGGCGAACGGAACACGACGAACGGCAGGCGTTGCTATCGCAATCCTACACACGGTTCTTCGAAGACTTTGAAGAAACCACACTGGGACCTATAGAGGATGAAGCTAATATTTTATCCCGGTTCGTGTTCTATTGGGTACGGCCGCTGATTGCAAAAGGCGTAGCTGGCAAGCTGAAAAGTATCGATGATCTCTTCGAACTACCCGAGTCGCTCAATGTTCGACGAGTGATCAGTAAACTACAACAGGCCCTCGATGAAACGGTATCACTGTTCAAGTCTCTTCACCGTTGCTTCGGCTGGGAATTTTATCTGATAGGATTACTTCGTCTCCTTTCTGACCTTGCGGGATTCGCTGGTCCCGTTCTGCTCGGCGGACTATTACGCACAGAAAATCCAGGCAATTCGACGCAACCACCCTCGGCGGATATCGATGCTGCGATGGATTACCGGCCTTACTACTATGCGATTGGGCTGCTGTTTTCTACATTGATTAGCTGCTTCGCGGGAGTACACTTTAACTGGAGGATGACGTTAATATGCAGCAAAATGCGAATGGCAATCGTAACAGCGATCTATCACAAAACGCTGCGAGCAAAGCGCGTGTTGAATGCACGCTCCGAGATATTGAATCTCATGTCGACGGATACGGATCGCATCGTTAACTCGTGTGCAAGCTTCCACTCGTTCTGGAGCATACCCTTTCAACTGTTCACCACGCTTTACCTGTTGTACACTCAACTTGGAGTTGCATTCACTGCTGGCGTATTCTTTGCCATATTACTAATTCCTATTAATCGAAAGATCGCGCAAACCATCGGCCGCCTTTCGCAGGGTTTAATGGAAGCAAAAGATGCCCGAGTATCGATCACATCGGAGAGTATAAGCGGTGCCAAGGATATAAAGCTCAACGCCTGGGAAGACGTATTCATCAAGAGAATCGAACAGTTACGCGCAGTGGAGATCGGTTTCCTATCGAAGCGCAAGTACCTCGATGCCCTTTGCGTGTACTTTTGGGCTACGACACCGGTACTGATGTGCCTGTTCACCTTCGGTACCTACGTGCTCGTGCTTGGCCAACCACTGACAGCGGCTTCAACGTACACAAGCGTAGCGCTGCTCAATATGCTCATCGGGCCTTTGAACGCGTTCCCATGGGTTCTAAACGGACTTACAGAAGCGTGGGTATCACTGAAACGCGTGCAAGCACTGATTGAACTGCCGAACATCAATCTGGAGGAGTATTATCAACCGCTGACGAAGGTATCAGGTGATACGTCGTTTTCAAACACGAAACGACCGCTCGTTATATCGATCAGAGATAGCAGCTTTGAGCTGGAGGCTAAACGCAGCCGAGCAGAATTAAATCTGTCGCTAACGGATATAGTGGATTTCGCGTTTACTAACCTTAACCTGCAGGTTGTGCAGGGAGAGCTGGTATGCCTACTGGGACCCGTCGGCGGTGGAAAGTCTTCGTTGCTACAGGTCCTGCTAGGAAACGTTCAGTGTACCAAGGGAGCAGTATCGTTGGCGGCTGGTTTCAACACAGAAGGCTTCGGCTATGTCGCTCAAAGCGCCTGGTTACAGCAAGGCAGCATACGAGACAATATCATTTGGGGCGAGAACTACGATGAGTCACGCTACAAAGCCGTCATCCATGCATGTGCTCTGCAACATGATTTGGATGTACTAGGCGGAGATGGGGCCAGTGTCGGCGAGCAGGGACGTACTCTATCTGGAGGGCAGAAGGCCCGTGTGTCCTTAGCTCGGGCAGTATATCAAAACAAGGAAATATATCTGCTGGACGACATCCTGTCGGCGTTGGATGCCCACGTGGCTAGGCACATTGTACGGTATTGCATTTTCGGTCTATTGAAAAGCAAAACTCGCATCATGATTACCGCACACCCAATGGTACTGAGTCGTGCCACGCAGATGCTACACGTGGAAAATGGGAAGATAACGCAAAGCGATGTCAATAGCGTTGGCTCAATGCTTAGCGAGTACGACGACTATGACGAAGACATCCCGGACCAGCAGTCAATTAAGGGTAGTAAAGCAGCGGTCCCGTCGGTTAACGGTACACCGCATGAACCAAATGGAACCGCCAATGGCCTGGAGGAGGAGGTACGCGAGTTCGGTCAAGTGGATCGAAGTGTCTTCGGTGCCTATTGGCAAGCAACAGGACGGTCGCTAGGATTTTGGGTAGTGATGACCGTTGTGTTGATGCAAGTTTCTCGGAACATCACGGATGCTTGGCTGGCGTATTGGGTTGGTGCGACGAATCGTGCGATCCTTCCTCCAGTAATCCCGCCAAATCGTACACTACTGGTGGTTGAGTTGCTCCAGGAGACTGGTCTGCAGGATGTTGGCAATAGTACATTTTTCTACCTAGGAATCTACTCAACGTTGGCGCTGGGCAACACGATGCTTACACTCGTTCGGGCATTCTTGTTTGCGCTGGGTGGAATTAGGGCTGCAAAATACATCCATGATCGACTGCTGAATAGTGTAATTCATGTAAGTAGCAGG
>NC_064874.1:89674401-89679401 GCF_943734745.1 Anopheles darlingi
AAGGTAGGCAGAGTTTGATTGAAAATTGGAAATGAAATTCACAAATCATCGTTTTGGGTGGATTTCAATAAGAAAAAACGCTGAAAAGAAGAAGGTTGTTTTCGTCAAGTTTAGCAAAAACCGTCCGTACCGTGACCATGACTTGCAGGAGGCTTAGCAGTCAGATGCACTTATATTTGGCGGAGTTTTATCTCGGTGATTTGATTAATTGATCCCTGCTAATGTTTATCGGCAAGATTGCTGATAAATACATCAATTTCTATATCAATGTTTCGACATATTTTCGTACGTAAATATGCTTCACTAACTTTTCATAAACCAGCCAAACCTTCGCTCAAATTCAATCCTACACACCTGTTGTCGCCGATTACGCAGGCAATTGTTTATGTAGAGATCAACGAATCTTCAAGATCCGCTTCGGAGCTTTTGAGAGTCAAATACGAAACTGCGTCAGCCGATCCGCTCCGGACTTCGGCTCCAGATCTCGCTCTCAAACTGTGGGGTATGCTCTCGCGTTGCCTCCAAGACGTGTGCGCACGCGGCTTCCAGCGACGCGGTTCGCGAAAGCTCCATCAGTTTCTTGGGAGCCGCACGCAACACCAATCGTACCGAGCTCACGGCTGCGCGCCCTTCTGAGCAGCAGTGTACTAAGCACCAGCAGCGAGTAGAGTCACCAGTAACAGTCAACCGGTCATGACCACGTACAGAGTGCACCAACAGTGAAGCGAAACGAAATACGACTACTATCACTACGAACCTCACAAAGGGGATAAAGCCAGGAGGAATTGGGTCACTTGTGTGTTGTGTCTTGTAATCGAAAGCCACATCAGCTCCTCGGCGTTTGTGTTGTCAGCGATTGGACTCGCAACAACAAAAAAAAAAAGGTTCCAAAAGATCGTTCCGAAGCCCCTTATTAACCTGTTGATTGAAACGCAGCAGGAGGGCGAACTGTCGAGCGTGTTCGAGAGGGGTATTGTGCCTGGTGGTGGCGTGATCATTTTCTGGATTCGTCGATTGTTGCGGCTACGGAGTTCGACGTTCGACCCGCTGGAAGATACCGAGAGGCATTCGGAGTTGCGACCAGAATCCGTAATCCTGTGACGTCCGTCGTGAGCGTGAATCCCGGTTTTATCAGCAACGCTACAGGTGAATACCAGCAGAGATAAGAAAGGATTTCCATTATCTTACTTGTTGTGATGTTAAAGAGCTCGATGAATTTCCAAATTTTAAATTGAAAGTAAGTTGTGGAGTGTGCGGTACAGCGGTGGTTGGCCACAGGTATTTAAATGAATTGCTCTACATCGTCCGACTCCGATGTGTAACGTTCAAGTCCAAGTAACAACAAACCCAATACCGGTCGAGCTTTAAGTGTTTCGTGGACCCGCGGAGTGCTTCGCGTTATCTCCGGAACGGGGAGCAACTCAACCTGTTACTGATGAGGTCATCTGCTGGGGGTACGTGAGCCCATTTGCATGGCACTGTTTATGCTGTCTGCTGTCCCGAATCGTCCGCAGTTCGCCGGTTTGCCTGGCACACGACCGGTTTCGGATGGTTCCGGTTGGCTTGCTTGCCACCATCCCTTGGAGTCACCGTCACCCCCGTCGTCGTCGTCGTCGTCGTCGGCAGTGGGCCGACCATTGTTTTCCCTGAACCGCCTCCTCGTGCCAAAGGGGTTTTCTTTATCATAATTTCGCTTTCTGTGCCGCTCGCTCGTTCGCCGCTCGCAGGTTTTCATAATCTAATAAGGCGCGAATGGAAAAAGCAACAGAGGGAAACCGGGTAGAGGCAACAATTTCTCCTCCAAAAATCTGCATACGCATGTTAGCCCCCAAATTGATCGTCCACAATCGCCGTACACACACATACGCCACGGCAACCAGTGGTGGCGCCAACCTGCAAGAGAGTAGGACCGGGCCGTATGTTTTGATTTGGTTATTTAAAGTCAACTTTTACTTTAGCGCAAGCGGATGAGCAAAAGCGGTTGAGTGTTTGGCTAGCACTCTGTAGTATTGGCCATCTTTTTTTCATACCTGGCGTGGAGGCGGTTGTCGATGAGTTTTTTTTTTCTATCCCTCCAATCCATCTTCTTTCTCCCTGCAGTTTATGGGTTTATTTATGGGGTTTTGTGCCAAATTTGTTCCATGCCCAATTCCGTACCGCGCTGACAAATGATGGAAAGTGTGTATTTGCATGCAATCAGTTACAGCAAATTGTGTTATTTGCACTGAAGCTGAAACTCGGATAGCACTCCATCGCCGCTGTTGACGACAGCGAAAGAATCTGAGTTCTCTCAGTTGTTGGCGTATAGGCAGATCGGTTCGAGATTGCGCCAATACCTGCAATGAGGCTAATTGACAGCGTGGTTTATTTCAACTCCACGGAAGTTATGCATCGCGTAATGTCGAACGCTGGTGCTAACCGCAGAAACAGGGGCATCAGCTTGTTTCACTCCCAGAACGGGATCTGACGCTCCGGGAGACACAGAAACCTGTAGCTAGCTGCGTGGCGTCTGGAATCAATATTGCTCCTCCAGACATGGAACGATGTTGACAGTTGTGTCTTTTCGTGAACTTTTGGCCTAAGGGGAGGACGGGGCCTGTGGGTCGTCGTCACCGCTGTCGTCGTTGCCGTCGCCGCACTACCATTGTCACCGATGGCGCCAATATTGTCGCCTCGCGTAACCGGAACCGCTGGTAAACGGTTTCAGTTACATTTGTCGTCGTTTGGCGCATCGTCGCCGTGTGTCTATGTGTGCCTGTTGGTCGCGTTACGATTGTTGGCATAATCCGTTGTTTGTCGGCAAACATCGAGCAGCCCTGCTGGTGTCCATCGAACGGTGGAGGAGTACCGGATGTTGCGCCAACGTTTGGAGAAATGCAAAGATGCTCTGCCTTCTGTTTGCCGATATCCATCACCACCTGTAGACGACCGCAAGGCACGTCACGACGACGTCTGCTTGGTATTTGGCTTGAGAAGCGGCTCTCCACAACCTGGCATCGAGAACGTTCTGCAAACAATGGAACTCCGTTGGATGATGAAGCATCCAAGCGGAACAGAACGACGTCGGAAAAAAAGGGTGTCAAGGCGTTGTGTGTCGAAATGGTGGGCACTTTAGTTCCAGACTCTCCAGTCCAGGGCATACCACAACATAGGTTGTAGAATTTTGTCGTGAGTAAATTTTTTACTGCCCAAAACTGCAGTAATGAACCATGGAGGGAGCGCACAGGCAAACGTAGTCGAGGAAGTAGTAGTAATGAGCGGTGAACGGGAGGAACCTGAAACGACGTCAGCCGAGGTACCGACCAAAGGCGAATGCAATTAACCTTCGCGGGGCGTAAAAATCACAATCAAACCCCCTCGGGCCTCTCGATTTCTCGAGAAATCGGAATTACCGGCAACACGGCGTGTTCGATTGGACCCCCTCCCCATCCTCCCGGATGATGTGTCGGGGGCGGCCGGGCCCCTCTTCACGAAACGTCACCTTGAGCATCATCGCCTAAAGCGCAATGGGCCAGAACGACGTGAGTTGGCGCTAGTCAGGTGGAAAAACGGAGATCGGCCGCAAGCGCCGTGAGCGCGATTCGTGCAGACGAACTCGTGCGTGAAATTTTCTTCGACCTTGTGCCGGGCTCTCGGGCGTCGTAAAAATTAATGATGATGATCGATGGTGAATCACTTTTTTAATGAGGCACTCATGACCTTTGGCCTGTTACTGCATTGTTCAGGGGATTCCAAATGCACTCCAAATATCCGGTGATTGATGGAGGGATTTAATTTCATCTATCTAAACGACAGCCGTATAGTGATTGACATCGCTAACTAAGTGATAACAGGGAACCGTCTGTTCGTTTTGTGACAAGTGAAGAGGTAAAAAGGGCCGCACCAGCCCACATATGTTCAAGCTCGCGGTGATACCGGCGCGGGAGACGATCGATCAATGTCATTGTGTCACGAAGCCGCCGCCATCGCCGGTCGAATTCGTCAAATCACTTCTGAACAACCACCACATTCTCCAGATAGAAGCGGTTTCCAAAACCACTCTTACTGGCAAAAAAGATAGCCAAGTTCCGCTGTCCTATGGGATTGTTGTGCGAGGGACAACCTTGAGCCACGGTGCGCAGCGTCTCGATCACGAAGCAACATTTCGCGAAAATGTTTTTGTTACGCCAGGTCAGACTAGACAATACGCGCTGGCGGGGACACTGGCAGATCAAGTCCCGCATTGAAGCAGCACCTGGTCCTCCTGCGCGACCGAAAACGGTTTCGAAATGAACTTCCCCCCAGTCTGGATAAATTATTTGGCGTCGGCCGCAGCAACAGCAACAATGCCTAAGCGCCATGTTGGGCCACGGAGCGTGGTGTGTGTCCTATTGCAACTAGCAGTACCCTTCCTACTCCGAGAGTCGTGACGACGTGCTGTTTTGCCAACACGCCACGTATCCATCGAGCGGCGACCTTTACTATTTCGCGAGCCAGCAAAAAGGAGAAGAAGCGAAAAAAAATGTATAGAGACAAGAACCGGCCCCTCGACGGCCACTTGGAAACTCGCGGCGCGAGCATATGGCGTGAAAGTGTCACGATGATCTTGGTCGTACGGCGCTGTGACCAACTTGCAAGCCCCAGACTCCAATCCAATGCAGTGGTTTCGTGGCCCAGTTCAAGCTCTAGACCTCGGTGCGGTCACTACGCGGCTTATACCGCTTTTGGTTTGCCGTTTGTTGTTCTGTGACCATTCGTCTAGCTTTGCGCCGCGGAGACCGCGCCGCCGGGGGTTGAAAAAAAGGCACAAATGGAGTCAAAGCTCATCGCGGCGCGATGTCCGCCTAGATTGCAACCCCCGGTGGTATGAATTATTAATGGATTGCGCGATTGGTGATTTATCGTGATGGACATTTTCAGGAGGAGGTGTTTGGAACCCGGATCACGGGAAAAATAATAATTAATTCCTGGTGGATTGGTGGAGCCGTGCCTAGACACGGTCAACCCTCGAAGTGGTGGGT